>NC_056728.1:1126908643-1127069992 GCF_019279795.1 Protopterus annectens
GTTGGTAATCATGTATATTTCCCAATTTATGGAGGGGTAGTTTAAATCTCCCATGAGTAGTGTGTTGGGCTAAAAGGTAAATGATTCTAGTAACTTCAGATATACAGAGTGATTTTCATGATTCATGTCTGGGGACCTGTAGCTACCGATGATATGATGGTGTTTTTGCCTATGGTCGACTGAACATGGAGTAGCTCAAGCAAGTCATCCTGCTTGACCAATCTGGAGAGGTGATTGTTTTCTGTGTAAATCTAAAAAAAATAAACAAGCAGGGGAATCTGTCTAGTTCCAACCTCACCACCATGAGTGTTGAGGAAAAAATAAAAAATAGAGAAACTAGTGGTCTTAAAACTTCATTGATGAGCTCAGTCACAATAATTTCCAAAAATCTTGAAACCCAGGTAGTGTTCCAAAGCAACAAGCCTTTATTCGTCAATGGCAAGTGATCTTCAGTAACAAAAAACAGAAATATTTTAACAATGTTAAACATATCAGCTATTATATACATAGAAGTAGGTGTGGAAAATATACGTATTGTTTAATTTTAATCCAGCCTATTCATGGCAAACCATATAAACAGGACCGTAAAAGTGCATTTTAGAATGGCAAGTACCCACCTCAACACACTACTGCCGATTAGATCAAACTAAATCCTAGTTAAGGAAAATACTACCTATCTATTTGCAACCCACATTCCAAGATAAGGTATTAAATAGAAAAGCATAACATGTACATAAAAAGACTTTTCACTACAATCGCTTTCGGATAAATAATGCAATAAAGCCTTCATCAGGTCTGTAAGAAGAACTAAAATAAAAAAAAAAACACATAGCTATCTAAACATAAACATAATCAAACTAGAATAGTATAAATATAAAAATACATCTGTCTAATAATATATAGTAAGTATCCATCCATGTGCATTAGTGTGCATAAAAAACTAAGTTATTAACAGCTCAGAAAAAATGTCATTGCTTTGCAAAAAAAAAAAAAAAAAACAAAAAAGCTGTCATGACAGTTTGCATGTTTACAGCCCCAAAAATGTTTATACTATGAAAACCAGTAGAAAAAACACAAAAATACAAAAAACAGTGGATGAAGCAAACTAGTAATGTATAAAAGTGTGCAGGTGTGTGCATGAGAGTGCATGAGAGTCCACCAGTATGGTAAATGGGGGAATTATACCAATACTACAATACTACATGAAAACATTTGTGTTTTGAACTTGCCTTTTAAATTTCACCTCAGTTCTGCCTTGATTAGATTTATTGCATCACACCAGAGATTTAAACAGTGGCAATAACTACTGCATATGTCTGAAATTCTCTCTCTGTCTCTCTTTCTCAAAGTAGCTCTGGCATCTATTCTGATGAGGAACACTGCTGCCATGTGACAATTTAGCATGTGCAGTTGTGCACGACCAATTATTTATGCAAAGTTGTAATCATGCTCACATTTGGTTTTGTCATAACATAGGCCTATCCCATTCATGTTAGCCTTGCCCCATTCATTTGCTTCTTGCAGCCCCCATTGCTTTAAAGTCATCAGCTGAGGCAATGTAATTAATCAAGGACCCTTCCTCTGCTGATATTTAGGAGGAATTTGCAACTAAAGGAAATCAAATGATAGAGCTAATTAAAATTCAGACTTATTGACACTGAGTCATGATGACTTGATCTAATGCAGGCAATGCAGTTTGCTAGGTGCGAAAAAATTTGGTCTCAGGAGATTAACAGTAGTCATTTCCACGTATAAGGAGGCTTGTGGTATTTTTCCTGATGATTTCTGTCAAGGTTTCTGCTTTATTCTGACATCTTGGATCCTAACTTTGCCGTTTTTATAATATCCAATGTGTCATTTTTTCATGTTATGAAACTGGCATTTAATATAGCCAGCTGACTGTAGGGAAATAGTTGATGGTCAAACCACTTAAATTTTGATATGGCACACTGAACTAAGAAATGAAAACTTATTTTGAAAATGATGTAAAGTTGCTGTTGTATCTTTTATGTTTTTGTTTAAGTATACAGATCAATAATCTGAAGTGGGAAGTGTATATATGACCCCTCTCTCCATTCTAGTTTTCATAATCCATCCTTTTTGTCAAAGTAGTTCATTTATTTACTTAAATTTTATCAGTTGGGTTAGTTCTGTTAGATCTATGTCCTATTTTGAGGGGAAACCCTAAGCTGCATTCATACTGAGTAGGTGTAATTTGACCAGGGCACAGAAGAAATTCTCCTAATCTTTTGGTAAATGCTGTGGGATTTTTTTACATCCAGCCTGAGCAATCTCCAATTCAGGTAGATGGGACCTTGGTTTAATGTCTCATCAATAAAAAAATATATATATATATATATATATATATATATATATATATATATATATATATATATATATGTATATGATATTGCCTCTGAAGTACACTAACAGTACTGTACCCCACCACTGGTAATACAGTTTCATATTTAATCCCAACTTCTTTCTTGTGAGGACACCGCAAAACAGAAAAGAAACTTGAAGTAGTCAGGACTGAATATAGCATTGCAGTTGTTCTTCTTTCGGCTTTTCCCGGTTAGGGGTCGCCACAGCGGAACTCCGGTCCACTAATGATTGGCAGTAGATTTTTATGGTGCCGAGGTGCCAGCTTGACGCCAAACCTTCAACGAAGGCATGCCCATTCACACATGTCTTTCGAACACCACTCGACCACGGGGAGGACATGCAGACTCCACACAGAAGGAGCTCCAGCCGAGAATCGAACGGGAGAACCTCTTGCTGTGAGGCGAGAACACTACTGCTGCACCACCGCGGCTTGAATATAGCATTGCAGTACTAATACTAAACTAGAGTTCCCTCTATAGGAGTTAGGTGGAAGTGCACCTTTATGTTGAACGATACTGTGAGGCAGACAGAAACAACATGGGTGTTTTGAATATTGAGCAGAGAGCTGTATACAGCAAAAATAAAATTAAGAGGGAAGTGACACAATTTTTACACAAACAAGATTCTAGAGTCACTTTTCCGTATTTTGCATTGTTTACTGTTTTGGGAGAAATTAAGTCAGAGTTCTCATTTTTCTGCATAATACCTACTGGTGTTTTATGGATGTCCCTTTTTGGCAATACAGGTTATTGCATACATTTCTTTCTTTATTGTTTGTTTATTTACCAAATTAATGGGCTGATCCAAAAGAACAAATTTTAATCACTGCCAGCATTCAAAGGGCAAACATTGTACAGAAAGTAAGAACCAGAACAGATTACAAATGTAGGAAGACTTATAGTTCATGATATATACCGATAGCATGATTGCAAAGGAATATGTAGAGGGCATATAGTAAGTGAACAATATGTAAGCAAATATTACAAAGTTTAAGGACATTGTAAAATGCTTACATGCTTTAATACCTCTCAACTGTCCAGATTTTTGTCATATTTTTGGTCTGTTCCCTCCCCCCCATTGTTTATGGCTTTTTCCATATTACTTGCACTAAGAGGTTGGGAGGTATTGTACTTACCGAATAATGTGAGCAGTAACACAACTGTGAAAAACTTAGACAATATTATAGTGAGAAAAAAATTGCTTATATTACAAGTCAGAGGTGTAATAAATTGCATTCATTCAGGGCGATATGTAATGCCCCAAAGGCAAAACGAATAAATAGAGATGGTGGCGGTAGAAGAAGAGGTAACACATTAAGGTTGTTTTGTATTTAGAGGTAGAGATTGGTTGAAATGGGCCAGCAGAAGAAATTATTATCAATGGAATTTGATTAAACTGAAGAAGGTAGGGCAGGGTTGGTCAGACAGAAAGAGATCTTAAGATGTGATAGACAGTGAGAAACAGGAACAAGAGCAGAGGTCTTTAGCTTATAATTTACACCACTCGTTTTGTTGTTCCTGACCTTAGGAGGCAATTGTCACAGAGTTTAGGGGTAAGAATAGAGCATATCTTATCACTAGCAGCTAGAGAATTTGGTGTTCGGTAGAAAAGGGGATGCAGCCTTTCTAGAATGAGGTTTAGAGAATAGCTGAGGAGAGATGTTCTGTGTAATGATTTATGCATAATAGTTGAGAAAATCAGTTCTGTGCTTTCTTACTTGGAAGCCATGTCGGCTGAAGAGAGGATTATGCAGCTACGTCCGAATTTTGGTGACAGAAGAAAAAATATACACATAATTAACTTTAAAACAATTTGTAGGTCATTTAGATTTTGGGTGAAACAGCTACTGTAAGAGTACAGTTTAGTTAAGTTATATGAAAGAGATAGAATAATTTATCAGTGGAAAGATAAGCAGCATATCCACCAGGAACAGCAATATAGTGTATGACACTGCTCTTAGGCTGTATGTTGATTGCTAAGGTGAGGTGGTATTTTGGCATGTGGTAACACATTCTTTATGGAAGAAAAAAATGTTAGGTATTTCTTTCATTTTGTTAACTGGCTAGGTGTCTACAAGAGCACTGTCCTTTTTCCAACAAGATCCACTAGAAAAGCTTACCGCTATGTACACTACTTTAAAGAAATGGTTATCCAAGTTCTTATAGTCCAAAGAATCCTTCAACACTTAACCTATAATATGGATACTCTAATTACTAAATCCAGTGATAAATAAACATGGAATGTTATGGTAATGAGCATTACAAAATACAATTACATGACTAATAAAACATGGTTAAAATAGAAGAATAAAAGCAAAATAGCCACAATCAGTTTATGCCTTAAAGTCTTTCTGCTTTGTGAATCTTTCTCTTTTAGTAAGAATTGTAATATCCCCTTGTTTGAAAGGCTCCCTGCTTCTGGAATCGTTTTTCCTGCTAAAGTAGATGGTTAGGAAGGTGCAGCAGTGCCCATTCTGAGTCTGATGCAACAGAGTTCTTAAAGGCTAGCTGAGTCACTCTCATTTCCAGAACGGGTACTTTTGTTGTATTCAAAATATATCTGGATATGTCTTCAGTATGAATTAGTGTTTTTTTTAACTCTTTCTGACTGCATCTTGCAATGGGAGGTAAGTAATGCTGCCCTTTTTAAGCCATGTTAGCAAGCCTTAGCAACAATTAAAGAAATACAGCGCTAAATGGATGAGTGGCAGTTAAAAGTTGATTTGAAAACATTAGGTCATGATGTGTATGTTGATGCCACCCCCAAACAAAGAAAATTGAAAGGTTCTTTTACCACTTATTTTTTGCTGTAGTTATGCTGTCATCTTTTAAAGTGGCTTTCTGATTCAAAAATAAGATTTTTTTACTTTAATTATTTCAGAGGACCTATAAGTTTAAGAAACTTGTGTTTATATGTACTGTATGCTGAACAGCTGTCCAGTTCCTTACTGATTCTGTATATATCTTAACCTCTTAGAGCAGGAAATCTGGACAAAGCCACAAATAATGGTGGGACAAAGACCCAAAAACAGGGACACTTTTTAAATATTGCTCTCACAAACTTAGGGAGTTGACATCGACTAACAGGTTTTGCATTAGCATAAATTTTCCAAAGGATATGAATTCTGAAACTCAGATGTCCACCATTATTTTCTGACTTCAGTCCTCAATAATTTGCCAGTGATTTCCCAGAAATCCACAACTGTATGAGAAACAGGCCAAAACTATAAGGCAAAAATCTGGACATTTGAGGAGTATGATTCTGTATCACATGCAGTACCTTCTGATGATGTCATGATGTTATTTTTCACAAATTACGTATAGAAAGTATAGTGAGGTCATTGTGACTGAAGAGATTTTTGGGGGTAAATACCAACATGGAAAAATGTCATGTTTTAAAAAATGGACATGTGTAGAGCATCCAAACCTATTTTGGGGCACACATGTTCAGACAGGTTAGTCTGCATTTGTCAAGATCAGGGAAAATTATTTTTTGCAGCAGATATTTTACAATATTTAACAAACACTAGGTGGGATTTTTGCCAGGTTGAAAATTTAATAGTTCACAGATAGCAACATTGATGCATCTCTGATGGTTGTTAATGCTAGGGGCATTAATAATAAAGTTTGTTTGTTGGAAAATCTGTTACATTCCCACAAGATTGATGCTGTTGTTTGTGAAACATGGTTAAAGAACAATGACCTGAAACCAGTTTTGTCAGGGTATAAATGTTTTTACTGTAACAGACACTCTAACAAAATATCAGGTGGAGGTGTTATGATATGGATTAAAGATAGTTATGGGACCTGTGATTATTACATGTTCAGTGACAAAATCAATACTATAAACTGTGTAACTGTGACAATAAACAGAACCCTGGAACATATAACAATTGCTGGTGTGTATAGGCCACCAAAGTCAGTCAAATGCAGATGACCTAGAGGAATTCATACCTTTCTTGCATGAAACATAGGAGGGAAGAGTAATATTAACTGGAGACGTAACTTTACCAGAAACCGACTGGAATAATATTGATTCAACAACATTTGTAAGGAAATTATTCACAATGTATATTCAGGAACAACAATTGCTTCAGATTGTAAAAAGACCTACCAGGAAACGGAACATACAAGACATTGTTTGTGTTCCTAAAGAAATTGCTGTTACTTCAAATCCCGTTTTACCACCACTGAGGTGCAGTGATCATGGGGTTATAAAGTCTAATTTGTTACTAGATAATTCTGCCAAACTGAAATCTAAACCAGTGCACAGAAGGTTAATTACAGATTATCTTTTTCTTTGTCTTTTGGCTTTTCCCGGTTAGGGGTCGCCACAGTGGAATTCCGGTCCGCTAATGATTGGCAGTAGAATTTTACGTGCTGGCTTGCTGGGCCTAACGCACAACCTTCAATGAAGGAACGCCCATTAACGCATGCCGCCACACAGAAGATTCTCTAACTGAGAATCGAACGGGCAACATCTAACTGTGAGGCGACAACGCTACAGCAGCACCACCACTGCAGCCAATGTTAGTCACTATAAAGAACTGACTGGAGTGATATGTTCAGTGGAAAAACTGTGGATGGAATGTGGAAAGTTTTGAAAGAGAAATTGTTTTAGTGCATAAAAAATGTTTAACATCAGGATCTAGGCATACAATGTCAGGGGGATATATTTCCATAAGAACAAGATACCTGATTAAGATGAAAAACAAAAAATATAAGAAATGGAAGAGAAGTTGAACTACAAGTTTGAAAACTGAAATAAACAAGATGAACAAACAAATTAAGCATAGTGTGAGACAAGATCAAGAACATTTTGAAGAAAATTTATATAAAGATATTGAGCATAATAGAAAACCTTTAGATATATACGATATGGAAGGAGTAAAGATATACAAATTGATAAATTGTGTGGAGATTCTAAAATTTATTTTCAGAAACAAAAGATTATAGATATATTTACAAAACTGTATGCAAAACAGTTTGGCTGCACAAAGGGGATGGATGATATGTTGTCCTAGTGACATCCAGGTAACCTCAGATACTGGAATCAAATTAGATTATATTGAAAAAGAACTCCACAAACTGGATCCAAACAAAACGTATGGAGGAGGCAGAATTAGTAATAATGACCTGAGAACACTTCAGCAAGAACTTACAGTACCATTATATCTATTATTCACTGGGTTATATAAATATATGAAAATATCTCAAGATTGGAGAAATACACTTATTAAACCTGCCTTTAAGGGAAAGATGAGTAAGACAAATCCAGAGTCATATAGAGCCTTAAGTCTACTTTTATGTTGTGGAAAAATAATGGAGAATGTAATATTGGATAAGTTATTGTTAGAATTGGATAGCTTGGGACTTGAAACCATATATCAGCATGTATATGTTGAAGACAGATCTATTACCTCCTGTAACAAAATGTTCTATAACAATATAATAACAGCTATGAATGAAAAATTGTGCTGTGATGTAATTTATATAGATTTAACTTTAGCATTTGACAGGGTCATACACAAAACACTTCTCAATAAATCAGAACAACTAGGTATTGATGTACACTTGATAAGATGGATAGTTCCATGCCTTACAAATAGGGCATGGTGAGTATCGTACAGCAATTGTACATGTGAAATTGTTAGTTACAGTCATGGTGTCCCACGAGGCTGTCTCCTAGGCGCTTACTTGTTTAGATTGTATTTTTCAGACCTAACTTTTTCATCTGAGGTGTTCTACAGTCTATATGCAGACGACCTGAAATTGGGTAAACTGATTACATGTGCTACAGATAAGGCATGTCTGCAAAAGAACTTGACTAAATTGACCATCTGGATGCAGGAGAATAATATGCTAATAAATACATCAAAATCTAAGTATATGACATTTGGGAGTCATAAATTGAAAGGTGAATATTTAATACAGCACACAGTGATTGAAACTGTAGACTCAAAGAGCTGGGTATATGGGTAGATTCAGCTATGAGTTTTTCTAATCATATCAACCAATTGGTTAACGATAGTTATAGAACTATAGGTTGCATAAACATATTTATTTATAAAGTCTAGGAAATCAGAAATTATGAAGTCATTGTTTGTTGATTACATTAGACCCAAACTTCAGTATGGAATAACAATATGGAAACCTTGTAAGAAAACAAGCATGAATAAACTGGAAAGAGTACAGCGGAAATATACTAAGGTCATCCATGAATGTGGAAATTTAAGATATTATGAAAGACTAAAATATCTGAACTTGTACAGTGTCTCTTATAGATATCAAAGATGAGATCTTAGGTATATAGGGCATTTAGAGACAACTACCTCTGGGAATATTTATGGTTATAAAAAAGTAATAGAGAATCATCAGAAAACCTATGCAGAAGATTCTATAGGAATGAGAAGTGTACTAATTGGTTCTCTGATGGAGCAGCTGATGCATGGAACAGACTACCAAATTAATTTAAAGCAAATACTAGTTTAGATATTTTTTAAGAACAAGTGTTTGGGTATATTGGCAAGCTAGGAGGGCATTAATGCCCGTGCTTTAAATATTTGCTTGCTGTATGTATGTATGTCAGGGAAATAGTTTGTAGTGCAATAGCTTAAGGTACAAAATTGAAGGGTGTCATGCTATGCCAGGAAAAGGTAAAGTGGTTCTGTGACATTCTTTTTAATAAATCTTATTGCCTAGTCTGACTATTGTCGAAACTAACCCAAGAACTTGGCAAGGCTGCTGAGCCGAGCAGATGTTCTCTGGCATATGAGCTGCACCTCCATGATAGACCTGGCACTGCTGACAGGAAGCCTATTCTGAGATACTGGTGGAGCTGAATGGCCATGAAGCTGTCCAGTGTAGTAGCTCCGCTTGTAGGCAATGTGGTCATTTTACCTGTATTCTTCCCATCCAAGAAGAGACACATGCTAAAGGGCCATTAGCCTACTACAGAATTAAATCTGTTTTTGAAAACAGGACACTGCATGCCATGCCCAGAGGAGTTCAGGGGACTCCATGCTATACTGAACCATGCATGAGCATGGTCTCATGCTCTCCCATGACTCTCTTAAAACATGGAGTACAGTTCAAACTGTATGTGAAACTCTGTACTCTAGGCAGTCTGACTTCCAGCCTGGTACTGCCTGCAGGACCTAGCCACCTTGCTGTGAAATACATAATAATAATAATAATAATAATAATAATAATTAATAATTATAATAACAGTTTTCATTTCAGCACTAATCTAGTCAATGTATACTTTAGTGTAGGCTGTTATTGAGGTGATCCACTTACTCTTAGTTTTCTTCCTTAAAGTGATCATCCCATGGAAGGCAGTAATTTATTACAGTGTATACCTGTGTTATTACACTTTATCCAAGCACTATATACTTTACTAGGACTCTTATCCTGTTCAATTTTCCTTCTGTTTCTTTTTATTTGAATAGAAATGCAGTGTAAGTTTGACTGATTTTTGCTGCCTTCTGTGTCATTTTATGTGTTGTACTCTGCTGCAGACTGTAGTTTTACTAATGAAGTTCAAGATTAAATGAACAAAAGCACTAAAACTATTTTCCTGTGAGCAGTTGTGATGCCCCTGCACTGGCCCAGTAATCAAGAGCCTCAATCTTCACCACTAGCACCAGTGAGAGAAGTACATATTGGGAGGATGACAAGTACACACACAGTAAAGTACAGTTTCCCTTAAGAGCACACAGAGATCACAGTCAGTCTGGGGCTGGGTTTATGCCTCTTTGTCCAGATCTCCAGTAAGACTCCCCACTGACACAGCTATAGGGGTAAGATCTCAGCTGAGTGGTCAAGTCAAAACCTCCAGCACCCTCTCTGTCCAACCAGTGCTTCGTGGCCTGCCCAAGTAGCTCACACACACACACACACACACACACACACACACACACACACACACACACACACACACACACACACACACACACACACACTCAAACACACACAGTTTGAGATCTGATTTACATGCAAACACACAGAGACACTCCTAGGGAAGGCTAGCACAGGTTTACTAGCTATGCCTCCTTCTGCCCAGACTATAAGGTAGTTATCACTGCCACCAACCACTACTTATCAGCTACTCTAAGGCTCTTTCAAAGGATGCCCAATCCTACTGTGTAATGTTACTATTATCCAAATGGTACATGTGACTCAGAACAAGGCTATTCGAGTGGCTTGTATAGTGTCACCATATACATATGCAAGTACTCTAAGAGCTTAAATATTTCTTAAACAAACCAGCCACAATTAAAAGGTTTAAATATATTTAATAGTAAATAATAAAAGAACAAGGCAATGCTCAAACAACACAGTAACTACAGAGTTCGGAATCACAGGAAATATTTTAAAACAACATTACAGGGCAGTCTCAAATAAATACAGAAAACATCTAAACTAATCTTTACTATATTCCTACTATATCTAAAATAAATTGCTTTTCACTAGTTACTTACTATTAACAAGGCAGATGCAGAAGTGCTGAATGGATGTTTCCAGGTCAAAGACAAGTTACAAAATGCAAAGTCTTTATCTGAGAGAGTTCTTAAATTAATAATTAACATTACTGCTGGGTTAGCTCGGATGACATCACTCTTTGTCACCTGACTTCAGTTCCCAGGCTAAAAAGATACTTAGAATATAACACTTCTGTGTCAAAAATACACATCTCTCAGATGTGTGCAGCTGCTAAGACGTCATAGAGCAATAAAAACACTATTACATTTGACACATAGTAATTATTTCTGTTTCAAGACAATAGGAAAACCTCTAGCTCTAGACATCATGTCTGTTTCACTGAAACTATGAGATAACAATCGTAAAACAATTTCCATTTATTTTCTTGAAGTTTTGCAAGTTAACTCTGTATGTTCCAGCTTCTGCTATTAAAACATACATTTGCACAGGTATATAGTTTATATACATTTCTGTTCTTTTCCAGTAGGGTACACTGTGGTTACATTCTTGAAGCTCAATACATAACATACAGTTCTCTTAAATTTGTAAGACAAGCATATGAATCATATTAATATTCACAAATGACATATGATTATTTACAAAATTCAAGATAGCTATGCTGGCAGTGTCACAGCAGTATTCTTTTATTTTGTGGTTTAACAATATTTGTTTGTGTAGACAGTTGTGTGGAAAATGGTTTTGCAGTCAAGACTGCAGTAAGAATGCCTACCCACTGCAAAAGTCATGTAGGGCATTCAACCAGTTAGCCACTGTCATTAGGCCACAAAGCAGGGTGTGGCACTATCACCGACCACCCTGAACCATCTTCTGAGTCAAACTGGAATCCCTGTGGGCTGGTTGACAGAATGTTATCCGCACAGTTCCACATCTCCAATCAGGTGTACCACTATCCTATTGTGCCACACCTGATCCTTTGGGTGTTTTCCACTCTTCACCATCACCATTGGTCTGCCTTCTGTTTAACTCTATCTAGTCCATGTCTCCCTTTCCTAGTGTATGCATATCCACACTTGTCATCTGTAATACTTTGTGTTTGCTTATGTAGCCCTGCAGATTATTCTTCCAACATTTCCTTTCATATTGTCCTAATGCTCTCCTTTCCTCCTACCTGACAACAGGTGTTTAGAATATGCTGCAGATTAGTACTATATGTAACTTTCCAACAACCAGCTCCACCAGAAGTCAACTTACACTAACTGCTACCTTCAAGTATCACAAGATTTGTGCCAGCCACCATGTGACTGTTATCTTGTTCTACAGCTTTCTGCTTGTAATGCTCCACTTTGCTTTGCTTGCAGTTTTTTTAGCCTTACACCAGCTGTGGTGCTGATTTACAGCTAGCTGCTTAACTTTGCACGTTGTCACTGTCTGTATATTCATATCAATTCACACTGTAGCATTTTACCTCACTAAGCAGCACAAACACTGCTCAGGCACCCATTTGTCTGTAAGAATCCTAGTCAGAGGAAGTAGAACTTCCACATATCTGATGGTTTGATGTATTTCAAAGAAGTTCCTGTCACTCCACCCCTCCCCTATTGTGCCTATGATAAAGGACTGTGATCCCCTCCTCCTCCTTCTACACAGTGTTTTCCATCATTTTCACTATTATAAATCATTACAGCTGAGTGACACCTCCAGATGCTTCTGCAATTACATTCTACTGTACTCTAGGAGTAAAATATTGCTTGTTTATACTTACCTTAATAATTCCAAAACCATGCTACATACAAACTATTAAAATATTTCATCTTAAAGCTTACACAATGTCATACACAACTGTATTGATATTTACCCCCTGTCTAGTGCAAATAACTAGATCTTATTTGCTGTTCATATACTGTTTATTTATATTGTAATAAATGTCATGTTTTTCTAAATAGCTCAACATCCACTTAGTACAGATAGAACTGCCTAGCCTTTCATTAAAGCTCTCGGTTGGATGAACAAATGCTGCTGACAGTATACTTGATTGGTTGCTAGGATATTGTAAGCTGTTCACAAAATATTGCAGAAGCAATACCAGGCTATGATTTTGAGCTATAATTGTTTGTGACTTATAAAATCCTTTTTAAGACCGAGAACATAAAGAATACTGCCACTACAGAAATAGTTTGTGCTGAAGAGTTTGCTTGGCTGGCATTTGGTTAGCTGGGGCCTTAGGTGAAAAGGGTCCACAGTGCCCCCCCCCCCATAAACACACACACACACCACAGGGTGCCTCCATGCTGGTCATTTTTTCTCTCAGCCACTCATAAATGGAATTCTTCTTTACCCTCTCACAAAAGATTGACCATTTGATTGTGAGGAAAATGAAATAAAAAATAATAATTACAATAACATTTCCAACTTCTTACTTTTAGACAGTACACTGCTCCTGTGAAAGCTTAGTTGACCCTCTGTGCACACCTCTGAGGTTTGTGAGAAAAGTTAAAAGAACAAAATGACCAACGACACTGGTCCCAGCCCAACACAAGAATACAAGTACCTCTGAGTTTTGGGAGGAGAGTTAAAGAAATAAAGGCTAAAGATATATCACATAAATCCCAGCAACGAAAACATCAAACAAAACAAATATGAGCCAGGACACAGAGAGGCAAAATGTAATGGTAAATTATATAAATGAATAAGTGCTTTCACTTAGATAAAATCTGATAAAGTTGAAGAAATAATGACATCATCCCCACCTTCTCATACAATCTGTACAGACCTTCTGTATACCCCTCTGAGCAGGGCTGGTATTAGACAAGGTGGGGCTCAGATTAGATGTCAATACCCTGTGTCAAAATCAACTTACACAACCTTGACGTGCGGGGACCACAAGCCACCACAAACCTGTGAAAGTCTGGATCTTCTACAATGCATTTTACGCCTTATTGTTTTAAAAGAGAAATTAAGCCGAGCAAATCAGAAAAGTATCATCTAGTTTCATCCATAATGCCACCGTCCCCAACAAGCAGCTATAACCACTTCTGTGTACAATTGATACATCTGATTGTAATAGAAGATGGCCATGTAACATAGCTCACACAAACAGTTACCATACATTAAGTATTCCAAGTTGCTTCACTTGTTTCACATTAGTCCAGCAAAATCAAAATAATGAGCAAGCAACAGTAAGCAGCTGGTCTTTTTCCTCTACAGATAGCCCTAACAATTATAGCTGCTTTTTCTGTGTATATGTCAGATGTCCATTTCTGTAGTTTATCTTACTTTACACATATACACACTACTCCTAAAAGCTAGATTTAATTTGAAAAACAAGAGATTGGTTTCTTTCAACACACAGTTCTAAACTTAATGCAGCAGTTATGGCTACTTCTGTATGCACTTCAGATATTCCTACTATATGGCGACCGTGTATTGTATTCCAGTTCTGTAACTTCCATGCAAAGAGTGGTCACACATTAAAATATTCCTAGTTGCTTCACATAAATCATGTTAACTTTGCAAATGCACACTAATACTGCAAAATTAGATAGTGACTGTACAAAATATGAAAAAGAGAATAAGTTACTTTCTGTTGCCAGCCCCTCATCTGCAATTATAGCTAAAATTCACAGTCCTGTATTGCGTTTGGCAAAATTTACTGTAAACACCCCACAGGGTGTGAAGTAGCAAATCCCACCTCCACCCTCTAGTCAGTCAGTCACACCCTTATTTATGTTTGTATAAAGACAGATGGTATAATATCCATCAGGTGGGATGTTGTCACATCTGCTCCTCCAACAACAGGACCTTAATGTTTTAAACAATTGCATTAGTAACACATTGTACACATGGTGGGGGTGCTGTGAGTATGGGCATTTCTCTCTCACCATCAGTCATTCAAAGCCATTCCCAAATATGTGAGAAAATGGTGTGGGATATTTAAAGTAAGTTATACCTTGTAAAAAACATAAAGATAATCCGCAATTTAAATAAAACGGAGTTGAACAGACTTAATAAAAACTGCATTTATTTCTTATACTGAGCGCTTTCACCCACAAGCATCATGGGTTTCTTCAGAGTTACATAAAAGACCAACTGCTAACTGTTTTATACATTCAATAACCTATCATATTGTTCAATCAATCAACAATTAATTAACTTATATACACTTTCTTAAAGAAGTATTTGTAAGTTATTCAATTGATTGTATGAGAAAACTGTGTGAAAAAATTATTTGATATAGTTGTATGAATATAAACATAAATATAAATAAGAACACATTCAAGTATACAAAAACATGTGTACAAAAAACATATGTGTGTAAAGTACATCGTTCTTATTTCATTAGAAAATTTACTGTTGTAATTGTTAGTAAGATAAAAACACATAACTAAATAAATTTTATGCATTGTAAGACAACCCTAAATAGTCTATAAAAAGACTTTACATATTTTAAAAAAAAGACTTGAACTTGTTTTCTAAAAATATCCTATATATTGTAACTATGTTTAATTTTGATTTTTGACCCACCAAAAAATGTATATATTTAATATTGTGTTCAAAAATAATTTACAAATAAGCTAATAAATATTTAAATGTTTAGATGTTATTGGATTTCATTTTTAAGTAACTAAAAATGGATATGTGTTCGTTTATACCTGGTTTCACAGAGGAATTTAATCTTAACTGCCATAGACTCTCCTTAGCCTCAAGTAATGTGTTAACATCACCTTCATTGTTTCTAGTGTCTGGTATCCTATCTATTACAAAGAAAAGAAACTTCTTGAAGTCCTTACATGTTTTACTGTGTGTATATAAGGAGTTGGTCGTCTTTTTATTTTTAATGTCTCTATTATGTTCTGCAATCCTCTCTTTTAACTTTCTTTTAGTTTTGCCTATATAGAATGCCGAACATGATAGACATGTAGCAAGATAAACAACCAACCTTGTGTTGCAGTTGACGTGTCCTGGACATCTAATTGTATAATTGTACCCTTTTACTGTTGCGTAAGGGCCATCATTTATATATCTACAACACTTACAGAACCCACACTTTCTCATTTTAGAATTTTTAAATATTGTCTCATTTTCAAAGTAGTCCTTTAAGTTCCTACCTCTACAAAACACAATTGTAGGTACATTCCCTATGTGTTGTAGAACATCTGTTTGGTTGTTAAAAACTTTTTCATATACTTCTTTGATACTTTCAGTAATGTGATGTATGTTGTCCGTGTAGGGAATAATAAAGGCACCTGCTTTCTTAGAATTTGAGACTTCATCTTGAGTTCTTTTTAACATACCATGTAATAATATAGGTCTAAATACACTCACTCTCTTCATATTTATTTCTTCGGTGATGTTGTGTATTAATTTCCTAGGATAACCCCTGTCCAGAAACATATTTGATAAATTTTTGATTTCCAAACTGAATTCTTTTTCTTCACTAATTATTCTGGAAAGTCTAACCATTTGGCCTTTTACCAAATTCCGCTTCTGAAAATAGGGATGACAGCTTTTAAAATGCAAGTATGAATTTGAAAAAGTTTTTTTACGGTGAATACTTGATTCAATACTTTTTTCAACCTTGTATAATTTAATATCTAGATATAAACAAAAGTCATAATTCATAGAATATGTGAATCTCAAAAATGTTGTTGTATTCTCCAAATACTCTATGAATTTTTGCAAATCATCCCTATTTCCTGTCCAAAAAATTTGTATGTCGTCCAGAAATCTCAAATATAGGTCTATTTGGGACCAAAAAGACATAAATACATGTTGTTTCACCCACATAGCCAAAACCAGGTTGACATATGTGGGAGCACATCTTGCTCCCATAGCCACTCCCGAACTCTGTTGATAATGTTCACCTTCATGATGAAAAAAATTATTTTTTAATACCATTTCCATCATGTCCACTATTAGTTTCCTTTTAATCGTGTGAAAATCACCAAAGGTTTCCAAACTTTTCTCAAATAAGAATAAACCTTCATCCAAAGGGATAACAGAAAATAAATTCACTATATCTATTGTAACCATGTGCACCCTATCCAAATTTTCTTTGTTATATTCTTTTAACAACTCTAAACAGTGCCATGAATCCCTCAATATATGTTTAATGTTACCCAAAATGTCCTTGCAACTCACATCCACATAATGTGCCATGGCTTCCATCTTTGAATGTTTAGCTGAGACTATTGGTCTCAAGGGGGGGTTTGAAATGCTTTTATGTATTTTGGGTATCCCGAAAATTGTTGGTGTGACTGGATAAATGACAGTAAGATATTCATATTCATTTTTTGTAATAATATTTTCTAACAAAAAGTCATATAAAATCCAGTCAACCTTGGTGTAAGCCTTTGTTATGTCATATTTGGATACCCTTTTGTATGTTTTTTCGTCATTGAGCATGTCCGTCATCCTGTGTGTGTAATCCATCCTATTCATAATTACCACTCCTCCCCCCTTGTCTGGTTTCATAACCCTAAACTCGTTTGTGTTACTAAGTTCTTTTAAACAAAATCTTTCAGCAACTGTTAAGTTGTCTTCTGACTTGTTACTTTCCCTCCATACTTTCCTAAGCTGTATCTCACAAAACATTTCAAAGAAATGTATTATTGGATTGCTTGGTGGAATGAAGGTACTTGACCTCTTCAAGGTAATAAGTTTAGAATCAGTACTCATTTCAATATCTGCGTTATTTTTAAAAAACATCCTTAGATTTAAACTTCTGGTGTACATTTTCAGATTAACAAGAATTTTACCTATATCTAGATTATATTTTGGAACAAACTTAAACCCTTTCTTAAAAAGAGAAAGATAGTCTTGTCCAAATATTTTGTCTGTAAAATTGTATAAAGTGAAACCACCTTCAGAAGTAATATCACAGTACAAGTTAATACAGTCGCAATTCTCTTTAGAAAGATTTTCATTCATTACACCTGTTACATCTCTTGTCAAAGACCACTGGAGAGTAGCAGGAACATTTTCAACAAACGTGTTACTACCAATAGAATCAACATAAACATCAATAACTTCTTCAAAATTACCAAAATTGTTGTCTGTAACAAAAGAATTTTCTGTGTGTTGCACAATTGAACATTCATTTAAATGCATGACATTGTCTATCTTGAATTCACTCTGCCTCTGTATTGTTGACCTTGGTGTTGAAATTGGTGTTGCAACTGCCCCTGGCGACGCTCCCTTAAGCGCTCTGATCTCCGAGGGGCTAGTTCTTCTAAAAAAGGTTCCTCATTAAAATTAGGGTTGTCATGTGTTCTGTAATAACCTGTTACCTCAGTATTAGGCCTTAATACAGCATTATTAACATTACCAGAATCAGTAACAAATGGCTTGATGTTTAAAGGTTTGAAACTACGCTTGTAGTCTCTAAAATGTGTGTAAGCCTTGTTTGTAACATAATCATTAGTGTCCCTTTGTAGTTTTTTGTTTTTAGTATCAAGACCATTGTTAACATATCTTTTCATTTCCAAAAATATTTTATCAAATTTTTCTTTGTTATGTTCAAACAACAAATCTTTTTTTATATTGTTATCAAGCTCAGTTAAAGTATCACTTAATTTAGCTAGCCTTACATTGTTATTTTTGATAATTAATTTCATTAGTTGTTTACCTGTGTTATCAAAAATTTCAGTTAGTTCAGCCAAAAGTTCTCTGTCGTTTTCAAATCCAAACGGCACTTTGAAAACCCTAAGACCCTTAGGAACTTGGTTTAATTCAAGTGACCGTTCAAGGAACACATTGTCCATTTGGAGAGTTTTAAATCTCCTCAATGTTCTTTCGAAGTCTTCTATTTGCTTAGAAAAAGATCCTTTGTTGGTTTCCTCTATGTTGTTGCGAAAATTCGGAGCCAAAAGCACTGTTTTTAAGTCCGACCAGACAATTTCTGGTCTAACATGTTCTATCGACCCTCTCCTAGCATTTGGACCTGAGCTTGGTAGCGGAACCACGTGACCTTCGTCTCCCGTTTGTGCTTGTACTGTCCGACTGCCAGCAGCTTCCCCCAAACGATTGCTAGCCACAGGGTTACCACGAGAAGTCCCCGGGGTAGAATGCAAAGTGAATATGTGTTCGTCAGTCTCCGAAAGTGAATTACACATTGTTGTTTCACCATCGTTATCTCCATCATGCACTTTCACTACCTTAACAGCGTTTTGCTCCTTAAAAATTGCCAGTAAACGCTGTGTAAGAAGCAGTTGTTGCTGCAATAATTTCTCTATGTTCGGCTCCATAGTTACTATGAAGTGCTGTATCTCTCCCAGCAAACAACCCGATCAGCTTTAAATGGTTTAGTGCTGTAGTATTAAAACAGTTAGCGTACTGTTTTACCAAAATTCAGTGAATGTTACCATCCGAATTATTTAGTGCTGTAATATTAAAACAGTTAGCGTACTGTTTTACCAAAATTCAGTTAATGTTACCATCCGAATTATTTCGATTGCGAATTAACATTACCAAACGAACATAATCAAGTCAGACTCAAAAACTTGTAAAAAACATAAAGATAATCCGCAATTTAAATAAAACAGAGTTGAACAGACTTAATAAAAACTGCATTTATTTGTTATACTGAGCGCTTTCACCCACAAGCATCATGGGTTTCTTCAGAGTTACATAAAAGACCAACTGCTAACTGTTTTATACATTCAATAACCTATCATATTGTTCAATCAATCAACAATTAATTAACTTATATACACTTTCTTAAAGAAGTATTTGTAAGTTATTCAATTGATTGTATGAGAAAACTGTCTGTGTGAAAAAATTATTTGATATAGTTGTATGAATATGAACATAAATATAAATAAGAACACATTCAAGTATACAAAAACATGTGTACAAAAAACATATGTGTGTAAAGTACATCGTTCTTATTTCATTAGAAAATTTACTGTTGTAATTGTTAGTAAGATAAAAACACATAACTAAATAAATTTTATGCATTGTAAGACAAACAGTAACCACACATTAAAGTATTGTAAGCTGCTTCAGATAAGTGACAGTAATCCTGCAAATACACAACAGTCCAGAAAAGCGAGACAAGTCTTTAAACCAAGTAAACAACAGGGTCACTTACATTCTGCATACAGCTTCCTTTTCCACCCAGCAGTTATAATTAAATATGACATCTGTGGACTACATTTCAGCTTTGTTCCATTGAAACATATCGACAAATTAAAGTATTCCAGGTTCCCCTTACACAAATCATAGTAATCCTGCAATTCAGAATAATGAGCAAAAAGGAGCCATTAGTCATATTCTCCCAAAAACAGGACAGTATTTTATATCGAACAACAGATTTTGCATTGACAGACACTTTCTGGATAGAAGCACAGAACTGCAATGTCTGGCATTTTTGTCTGACTGTAATCGTCAGTGGTTTACTAGAATAAAAGATACAGGAGGACATGCCTCTTAACCTCTTAGCAGAAGAAACCTGGAAAATGTAAAAAATAATTGGGAGGGCAAAATTGGGACCATGTTTTAAATATTGTTCTTATAAATTTAGAAAATTGCTAGAACATGTTTTGCTTTAGCATTCATTTTCTGAAGGATATGGAGTCAAAAACAGAAATTCCTGTTACTGCAGGTAGTAAAACAAGCATGTTATGTAAAAGCGGAGACAGCTGAGGACTAACCAGCCCCCGGCCCTCCTAAAGATCTGGTTGTCTGCCAGAAACAAAAAATGCTTTGATATATATATATATATATATATATATATATATATATATATATATATATATATATATACTTACATCATGCCATTGCCAACCTTCTCTTTGTGTTAAACTCTCACTTTTGAATTTTTTGATTTCTTCCTTGCTCTCACCTATGACTTACCCAATTCATTGTCTTTGGAGGTCATGAGGAATAGGTGCAGGAGGCCAACAACTAGAAAAGCAAAATCTATAGGACTTTCTCCCTAGGTCGCCTCTCTTGCTGCTCTAGCAGGGGCACTATTTTTTGTAGTAGAGAAACCATTTCTTTACTACAAAAAATAAATAAATACAAGAAAAGCACCTCTGCTACAGAGATGCACTAGGTGGATGCCTAGTGAGCCTCTGTCTAAGGCCAGCTATGAGACTTTGCCATTTATACTTCTTTAGCTACTCTTATGGTTCCAGGGATCCGAACATTTATTTGAAATGTGAGAACATAATCTGATTACAAAAAGCTTAGGCTCCACTTGTTATGATTGGGAAAATGATCAGCTTTTGCAGTTTTGATACTTTACAAAACTTCTTTTAAGTCTCTATCTTGTTTTTCATAATTTCTTCAGTAGATTCAAAGTCATAACCCTCCTAAGTTCATGCATACATCTTCACTACTGAAGACAATTCAAGTTTAATGCAAGCCACACCACCTGGCATCAGTCAAGCGGTACACTGATATCTGTTAGAGATGAGGTCTTAATGCAGCCCTGCAAAGATTTCAAAAATACAAAATGATACAATGCCCATGACAATTCATAAATAATATATGAATCACACAAGCTGTTAACTGCTTATTATAATTACAAAATACTGCAAAATTATCCTGGAAGAAGAATCAACAACAGCAATAATGAGTAGAAAAGAGGAGAGAATCACTGTAAGTGATCCACACTGACCAAATTCTCAACTATTTAACAGAAGCACATACTGATGCTGTCTTCACAGCAGTACTACAGGTGACTGGGGGAAGGGTAATCACCTTTGGTATGCTGGAGGTGAATAACTTTAAAAAACAATACCACACCATCATCCCTGGAACAGTGACACTGTGGGGTCGGGAAGAATCCTTATCAAGCCGAAGCAGAATGATCTATCTACGGCAGTGATCTGATGTGCTGATCTGTCACTTGTTCGGCAACAAAGTTATGCAGCACCACCTTGGAAAGACATCCTTTTAGAGAGACAAAAGCTGTGCACAGAGGTAAAGAAAATTTCCCCTATACTGACCATCTCTGAAGATGATATTCTTGAATCAGTCACAATAGCAGTACAGAAAGTCTTACTGGATGATGAGAAGACAGCCTCTGTTATGCTGAGCACACTAGCTAACCTGAACAACTTGGAAAGGAGCCCATCTGTGATCATTATTGGACAGCACCTTCCTCAGTCATCTCAGTGTCAGCAGCTGTATAGAGCACATGCTCTGCTGGGTGAAAACTGCAGGTATGTGTCTTATTTGTATGTATTGTCACACTGTCAGCCCAGCTATCTGAAATTTTCTAAATAATTCTATGTCATTTGTGAATATTGATATGATTTATACAGAACTCTATGTTATGTGCTGAGCTTCAAGAATGAAAATACAGCATACCCTGCTGGAACATAGAAGATTAACTTGCAAATCTTAAAAATAGTTGAGGCTACATTACTTTATAGCTAGGCCATAAACAAAATATGTTATCTCTCAGTTTCATTTCAGTAGCAGACACAATGTCTAGAGCTAGAAGTTTTTTATTGTCTTGGAAGATAAATAATTGCTAGGTTTCAAATGTAAAAGCATTTTATTGTTTTATGACTTCCAATGTCTGCAAAGATCTGGGAGATATGCATTTCTCACACAGAGATGTTAAATTCTGTTAAGTTTCTGTTTAGTTTGGGAACTGAAATTAGGTGACAAAGCGTGATGTCACCCAAGCTAACTTAGTACTTTCATTAATTTAAGAACTCTCTCAGAGGGAGACTGCATTTTGTATTTTGTCTTTGATCTGGAAACACCCACTCATCATCATCATCATCATCTGCACTTGCCTCACTCTAAGTGAAATTTAGGGCATAATATCTTTTTTAGATATAGATATGAGTATAGAAAAGATTAGTTTAGATGTTTTCTGTATTTATTTGAGACTGTCCTGCAATGCTGTTTTAAAATAGTGAGGCACCTACTTCTCAAGGGAAGGGGGAATCTGTATACTGGGACAAAGGGTTACTGTATAGAGAGTGGAACCTTGAGGAAGAGATAGAGAGTGAGAGAAAACAGCAGTTGGTAGTGCCCAGAGCCTTCCATCTGGCACTTCTAGCCATAACCCATGATATTCCATTTGCAGGTCATACGGGCATGAAGCATACATATGTATTATGCAGAACTTTTATTGGCTTGGAATTTCCAGAGATGTAACAGGGTACTGCAGGACCTGTGAGCAGTGCCAAAAGGTAGGCAAGGCAGGAGACAAGGTGAAAGCTCCTTTGATGCCTTTGACTGTGATTGAGGAGCCATTTCAAAGGGTAGCTGTGGATATTGTGGGGCCTCTGAGTACCCCAAGTTCCACAGGGAAGAAGTATATCCTAGTGGTAGTAGGTTATGTTACCAGATACCCTGAGGCAGTGGCATTCTCCTCCATTGAGGCAGAAAAGGTGGCAAATGCTTTGTTAGAGATTTTCAGCAGGGTAGGTCTCCCAAAAGAAATTCTGACTGACAGAGGTGCCAATTTCATGTCAGACCTGCTGGCTTGTCTTTGGAAGCACTGTGGGGTGAAGCACCTAAAGACCACCCTCTACCATCCCCAGAATAATGGTCTTGTTGAGAGGTTTAACTCTACACTCATGTTCATGCTATGGGTATTTGCAGACCAGTTCAAGAGGGAGTGGGACAAACATTTGCCCCATCTGTTGTCTGCTTACTGAGAGGTTCCCTAGGAATCTGCAGGTTTTTCACCTTTTGAGTTGTTGTATGGGCATAGGGTAAGGGGACCTCTAGATTTGATTTGAGATGAGTGGGAGGGTGCGTGTGAATCCCACAATGAGTCTGTTGTGGTATATGTCCTAAACCTCAGGACAAGGCCCAGGAAACTCAAGGGCTTGGCCCAGGGGAACCTGACAGAAGCCCAACAGCAGAAAAAGGTCTGGTATGACAGGAATGCTCAAGCTAGAGAGTATGCTGTAGAGCAGCAGGTAATGGTTCTCATTCCTTTCAGACACAACAAGCTGCAGGCAGCTTGGGAGGGACCCTACAAGGTAGTAAGGAAGATCAGTGATGTTAACTACATGGTAGAACTGCTAGGCAGGAGGCAGGGGCACAAACTGTATCATGTTAACATGGCGAAACCTTACCATGATAGGGAGGCCATTGTGCTGAGTATTTGCAGTGGATGCACAAGGAGTCTGAGGGGGATCTGGTGACTGATCTCATCAGTGAGGCTCAGACTGAAACCTCTGTGGAAGGGGTAGCAGTGTCCTAGCAGCTATCCCCTACCCAGGTTTGAGAAATCCGAGCAGTGTTACAGGAGTCTGGGGACATGTTCACTGGGAAACCAGGGTGCACCCACCTGGTGCAATACCATTTGGATACAGGACCCCAAAGGCCTATTATGTAAGCCTTACAGGGTGCCTGAGAGAGTCAAACAGACTCTGAGGGAGGCGATACAGGAAATGTTAGAACTAGGGGTAATCCAGGAGTCCAGCAGTCCCTGGGCCTCCCCAGTGGTGTTGGTACCAAAGAAGGATGGCAGCATCAGGTTCTGTTTGGACTACAGGAAATTAAGTAGTCACACAGAGTCAGCTGCTTACCCCATGCCTAGGACAAATGAAGCCCTTAAGCAGCTAGGTGGGGCTAAGTACCTTACCACTATTGATCTTACCAAGGGTTACTGGCAGTGCTACAGAGGTCAGCCTTTGTGACTCCTTTTGGCTTGTATGAGTTCACAAAGATGACCTTTGGGATGAAAAATGCCCCAGTGACTTTCCAGAGACTGGCAGATCATATCCTATCAGGCGCAGGAGATTTTGCCCTTGCTTACCTAGATGATATTGCCATCTACAGCCGTTCCTGACAAGAGCAGCTTCAGCATGTCAAGGAGGTGCTGGGCAGACTACAGAGGGCAGGGTTGACCACTAAGCCCGGCAAATATCAGGTGGGTATGGCAGAGGTCTCCTACCTGGGACACAGAGTGGCGAGTGGTAAGATCAGGCCAGATCCTGCCAAAGTGGAAGCCATTCAAGCATGGCCTGCCCCTGTTACCAAAAAGCAGGTGAGGGCATTCTTAGGGACAGTGGGGTACTACAGGAAGTTTGTCCCCAATTATAGTACCATAGCTGCTCCCCTCACAGACCTCACAAGGAAAAACAAGCCAGATAAGGTATTGTAAACCTCAGCATGTGAGTAGGCATTCCAGAAGTTTAAATGAGGTTTGGGAGTACTCACTGTGTTAGCCAGTCCAGATTACAGCAACAAATTTGTTGTGCAGGTGGATGCTTCAAACCATGGGGTGGGGGCTGTATTTAGCCAGGTTTCCTCAGAGGGAAAAGAGCACCCAATGGTATATCTCAGTTGTAGGCTCCAACCCAGGGAGGAATGCTATGCAGCTGTAGAATAGGAATGCCTAGCCATAGTGTGAGCACTGCGGAAACTTCAGGCTTATCTGTATGAAAGGAAATTCACTATAGTTACAGAATACAATCCCTTTACATGGCTACATTGAGCCAGCCAGCAAAATGCCAAGTTGCTGAGGTGGAGCCTAGGGTTGCAAACATATGATTTGATAATGCAGCACCACAGTGGGGTTAGCAATGCCAATGCAGATGGGCTGTCAAGACAGGGAATGGGGTAAGGTATTCCTAGATAGGCTCAACCCTCTCAACCAACATTTCTTAAGGGTTACTTGAAAAACTAGCTTGAGTTTGGGGGCGATGTCATGTTACCTGCTTAGCTATCTGGAATTTTGCAAATTGTTCTATGTCATTTGTGAATATTGATATGATTTATACAGAACTGTATGTTGCGTACTGATCTTCAGGAATGTAACCACAGCATACCTTGCTGGAACATGGAAGATTAACCTGCAAAACTTAAGAATAGTTGAGGTTAAGTTACTTTATAGCTGGTCCATAAACAAAAGATGTTATCTCTCAGTTTCAGTTCAGTAGCAGACACAATGTCTAGAGCTAGAAGTTTTTGTATTGTCTTGGAAGAGAGATAATTTCTAGGTTTCAAATGTAAAAGAGTTTTATTGTTTTACGACTTTCAGGTTCTGCAAAGATATGAGAGATAAGTATTTCTCACACAGAGATGTTAACTTCTATTATGTTTCTGTTTATCCTGGGAACTGAAGTCAGGTGACAAACAGTGATGTCACCCAAGCTAACCCAGTATTATTATTAACTTAAGAACTCTCTCAGAGGGAGACTGTGCATTTTGTATTTTGTCTATGACCTGGAAACATCCACTCATTATCATCTGCAATTGTCTCACTGTAAGATTTAGGGCATAGTATCTCTTTTAGATATAGACAGGAATATAGTAAAAATTAATTTAGATATTTTTTGTATTTATTTGAGACTGTCCTGCAATGTTGTTTTAAAATATTTCCTGTGATTTTGAACTCTGAAGTTACTGTGTTGATTGACTGAGTATTGTCCTGTTCTTTTATTATTTATTATTAAATATATTTAAACCTATCTTTGTGACTGATATTTGTGAGACATATTTAAGCTCTTAGAGTACTTGCATATGTATTTGGTGACACTGTACAGACCACTCCTAAATAGCCTTGCAAGTCGTAGTCAGACTACCATTTGGATTAATAGTAGCATTACACTGTAGTATTGGACACATTGTGTAAGGGCCTTAAAGTGGCTGATAAGAGTGGTTGGTGACAGTGATAACTACCTTATAACCTGGGCAGAATGGAGCATAGCTATTAAACCTGTGCCAGCATTTCCCTTGTGTGTGTGTGTGTGTGTGTGTTTGTGTGTGTTTGTATATAAATCAAATCTCACTGTGTGTGTGTGTGTGTGTGTGTGTGTGTGTGTGTGTGTGTGTGTGTGTGTGTGAGTGTGAGTGAGTGAGTGAGTGAGTGAGTGAGTGAGTGAGTGAGTGAGTGAGTGAGTGAGTGAGTGTGTGTGTGTGTGAGCTACTTGGGCAGGGACATGAAGCACTGGTTGGACAGAGAGGGCGCTGGAGATTTTGGCTTGACCACTCAGCTGAGATCTCAACCCTATTGCTGTGCCACTGGGGAGTCTAATTGGGGATCTGGAGAAAGAGGGAGAAACCAGCCCCAGACTGACTGTGGTCTCTGTGCGCTCTTAAGGGAAATTGCACTTTACTGTGTGTGTACTTGTCATCCTTCCAATGTGTACATTTCCTAGCTGTTGCCAGTGGTGAGGACTGAGGCACTTTGATTATTGGGCCAGTGCAGAGGTGTCACATGTATCTTAAGACAACATGCTTGTGGAACTTTCAGACATTGTAGGCTCGCATTTGTAGCCAAGTATTTTCTGCTAAATTTCAAGACGGCTGCCTACAATTGTGCTTATGTCCAGTTTTCTGTTACTTATTGGTTACCTATTCTGTTTAGGACAAATTTCTGGTGCCATGATCACAAGGGTAGGTTCCACTTTAAATACGGAATGTGTCCAGCATGTCATGTGCAGACAAAAGTGTTCCATGCCCTGGTGTTCTCCCTATCAGTTGGCATTCATATAGGATTTGAGACCTTGTACACAAAACATTCTGATGTTATAACATAACTCTTTGAATGGTTATGTAAGCAATAATGCCCAACAGGGTGTGTGTTAATGTGTAATTAATGCCCACTAGGGCATTAATTACACATTAACACACACCTTGGAGGACATTATTGTACTTAAAGAATGGGCTCTCTGTAAAATTGTTGTATTTTTTATATATATTGTTGATGTAAAGTAGTTCCTCTGCCGAGCGTTTCAGACTTTCTGCAGTATATGTTAATGGTGTTGGAGGAAGCATTTTACATCAAATATATATATATAAAAAATAATATGGTACTTAAAAAATAAGTAAAATGCAACAATTTTACAGAGAACCCATTCTCTCTCTCTCTCTCTCTCTCATACACAGTCTTTTTCTGGCTTCACACACACATACATATTCTCACACAGTCTCCTCTGGTTTCATACTAACTACCAGCCAAAATTGTCCCAGAAGTGAAGCGTGCACAGTTTGATTTAGCATTTGAACATAAAACACCAAGCCAAATGAACGTAAATACTCATATGAGCTAAATGAAGTAAGTTCCCTAAAGCACAGCCATACTTTGCAGTTCATTGCAACCACAGGAAATTCGGTATATGTAGCATACTATGAGAGAACTGTGCTTAGAATAACTCGGTAGGGTAACAGTGGCACATAACAATGCATTATAGAGCATGATGAAGTCATTGTGGATTGCCTACTCATGAGTGGCAGTAAAGTGTGGGGAGTGCAGGTGGTCGACTGCATTATTACATCTCAGGTGAAAACACAGATACAAAATACAAGGAAGGCAATATAACAGCTGGTAATTCCCCTTATACAATCACATATATAATTTTAAAACATGTTAAAGGTACTACCAAAAACTAGCAGAAACAGTGAATGACCACAACAGGCATCCAGGTGGTGCACTGTTGGTCTCACAGTGGTAATGACCATAGTCATCAAAAATAAGGAGCCAGGTTTTATTCCACTAAAAAATACACATCTGGACAGCACAAATAGCCACTGTTGTATTTCCCTGTATAATATGCTTATGTTCTCTAAATCTAAATTTTATTTATTTTATTTTACATTTGTTTACCGTAAAAGTCCCACTGGGCACATCCTTTTTCAGTGGAGGCCCAAGGAGAAAAGCTCCACATTGAAACAATCATACAGATATACAAATAAATCAGCATTATACATAATATAAATCAGCATTATACATAATACAAACTGGTTAAAACAGTTTATAAATTCAGCTATACAAAGCAATGACTACATTACTTAATGAACTAAACTAGAACATGTTAAAGTAATGAGTAATGAGGCATTTCATCAATTATACATTTGTGAGTGAATAACTACAAAGACAGACATGCAAAGGATTTCAAATCAATAAGAAACAAAGATAACACACAGTATAAGGATGTGTGTAATAAGAATAGAGACCTGTAGAAATATGTAGGTTAGTGTGCAGTGTTGCATAGGACAGAATGGATAGAAAAAAATGATTCAGTCAGAGTGAGAGCAAGAGTAATAGCATTAAAAGAGGACTATTAGTCTGTAGTGGAGCAAGGACATAGCCATTTATTTAGTAAGTAATTTTTTAGTGCTATTTTAAACTGGGTTAGTGTTGTAATAAATGCAGTGTTTCCTGGTAATGCATTCCAGATTTTGCCAGTATAATTTGAGAAGAGGGAATCTCCTGCTTGGTTTTTGGATGGGTTGATTTTTATGTGGTGTTTATTAGTGGAATGTAGGGTTCGGTTAGTAGCATAGGGTTGTAAAAGAGTTTGTAAAGCAGATTTTCTCAGTTTCATATAGTATTTTATGGGCCATGGTTAACTGGATGTACTGAAGACGGTGGGGGAATTCTAGCCAGTTGAGTCTCCTGAGTGCTGTACAGTGGTGAGCTCTGGCTGGTGAATTTGTGGCGACCCTGGCAATTTTGTTGTAACAGGATTCAAGTTTTCTCAGCTCTGATTTTCTTAGATTTGTAAGTAAGGGAGTTGTGTACAGAAGGGTAGAGATTAAGTGAGACTAGACAATAGTAGCTTTTGCATTTTTTGTGAATTAATGTTTATTCTTATACAAAGTTCCTAGTTTTTATGTACTTTTTTTGATTGTTTGTGAGATGTGCATGTCAAGTTTTAAGTTGCAGTCGATTTCAACTCCATATAGTTTGGTGTGTGGCGATGGGGAGATGAGGTATTATTTAGTGAAATGATATTGAAAATGGTGGGTGAGACTGGTTTAGATGGATGGAATATCAAAAGCTTGTTTTTTGAGGGGTTTAGAATTAGTTGGGCATTGGTAAGCGAAGTCTCGACTGCTGAGAAAGATTGTTGTTTTAAGCTATGCATCTCTTGGATAGTGGGAACTACATAGACTACTGTTGAATCATCTGCGTATTGAATGAAAGATGCTTGTGGGATTGAAGTGAACAGGTTATTTGTAAATATTGAAAATAGAAGTGGACCTAAGATTGAGCCTTGAGGAACACTTAGTGTTAAAGGTAGAAGGGGAGATAAGGTTTGTTGCCAAGAGACTGCTTGCTGGTAAGGTAATTCTGGAACCAGGCCAAAGTGACTTGGCAAAAATTTCTTTATAGGGGCTTACATAGTACAATGCAGTTATTCTGTTTACAGAAATTTAGGTCATGAATGCACTACATTTTTAAATTTAGTATAACATAGCTACAGTATTTAGCATGCATGCTATTTTTTCTTGGAAACATCTCTCATCCAAAAGAAATACTACATATTTATATATATATATATATATATATATATATATATATATATATATATTTTTTTTTTTTTACCCCATTATTATAAAATGGCTGCCTGATAAATTCTAACATCTGCAATCTGACTTCACAGGACTGCCTGCCTTATTTTTTTAATCTTGGACCTTGGCTTTCTATTGCAGCACTTCAAGTCATATTACATAGCAATCCACCTCCCATGTCTGTATTTGAAGAGCTAGTGGGATATAACTACTAGCCAGCTACATTAGTTCTCATGAGGTCCTTCATAACAGTAACTAGTTCTGAGAAGTACCTTCATGATAGTAACTAAGTATTAGTTTTATGCCTTAGTCACATTTCATCTGTGCAGTTCATCATAATTTTTCACTAAACTGCTCATGGTATGAGGCAGTCTGCCTCAGGCAGGCAGGGCCAGCTCTGTTTATAGCAACATAAATCACTTTAACCATATGTTGTACAGGGCTTCTCCATGTCAGCAAATCTCAAGTGCATAAAAGGCCTGCAGCTCAGATGGACTGTCTTTTGAACTGATACATTTGCTTTGAATTTTACTGACAGCTTTCCTCGTGCTGCTGCTGAGAAATAGCAACAAAAACATGTTCCATAGTTACTACTCCCTGTGACTCATCTGATACTGACTTGACAGGAATGTTTTCATAACAAATTGTACTCTAGCATGATCAAGTGTGAATATTTCATAGTCATCTGTCAACTTATCGTAAGGACTGGCCTTACTAAAGTTTCATTTCTGTTCTGTTTCTCAGCTTGATGATGACATTAAATATTGTGGTGACTAGGCTTTAGTTTTACATCAGAAAATTATCAGTTTTTCTATCAAAGAATAATCTAGCTATAGTCTACATTAAAATACGTAAGATACGTCTATTTAACTTTTAGTGATGCAGCCCTGTACTGCATGCTGAGAATTCAAACAACGTATGGTATTTTATTATTTACTTACGTGTGTGTGTGTGTGTGTGTGTGTGTGTGTGTGTGTGTGTGTGTGTGTGTGTGTGTGTGTGTGTGTGTGTGTGTGTGTGAGATATAAAGCAGTTTCAATAGCTTAGCAGCTAGCTTAGTATTCCCAGGTAGATGGATTAATTTTAAAAACTAAAACTACAGTTAAACATTAGACGTTGCTGCCCTCCTCAGTACGTTGGAGATATTAAACCATGGTCCCATCTGTCTGAGTTGGTGGTAGCTTAGGTGGATGTAAAAGGTCCCACAGTATTTACTGAATTGAAAAGAGAAGAGGAAGTGCCCCAATCCATCCATCCATCCTCAACCCTTTTTCCCATTTTGCACATGGGGTCAGAGTGTCACTTCAGCAGTGACAATCATCTCAAGCCAAGGTTTACACCACTGGGTGGTTAGCCCTGCTACAGTAGTTAATTTGTACCACTCACTTGCACACACACTCTCACCTACGGCCAATTTAGTGTCCAATCCACCTACTGCATATCTTTGGAATGTGGGAAGAAACCAGAGCACCCGGAGGAAATCCATGTGACAACAAGGAGGACATGCAAACTCCACACATCATCCAAAAATCTAACCAAAGACCCTCTTGCTGTGAGGTGACAGTGCTAACTGCTGCACCACTGGGGCCACCCCCTTAGGGGAAGTTCCCCAATATCCTGGCAAAATGTCCCCATGTCAATGTGAATGCCACCCTGGGTCTTCCTTGAAAAAAATGCTATTGGCATAGTGAAACTAACCTGGCCAACAAAGTGTAAATAATAATAAAAAAAATGAATAAATAAATGCTGCTTAATAATTTTAGATCTGTGACTGCGGTGGTGGTGCTGCGGTAGCATTGTCGCCAAACTGTTGCCCGTTCGATTCTCAGTTAGAGCGTCTTCTGTGTGGCGACATGCGTGAAAGGGTGTTCCTTCGTTGAAGGTTGTGCATTAGGCCCGGCAAGCCAGCACATAAAACTCTACTGCCAATCATTAGCGGACTGGAGTTTCGCTGTGGCGACCCCTAACCGGGAAAAGCCGAAAGACACAAACAAAGTCTTGGGAGAATATCTAATTGCACTCATCATTACTGAATCGTTCAATCAGAGGTTCACTGTTATGTTCCTATTCAAGATCTCAAAAACTGCTAGGTGGCCTTTTTCATCATTAGAACTACCTATATAACACCAAGATCACCCCTGGGAATAGCAAGCTGCACTGGAGAAGGACAACTTGATTTGCCACTACAAACAACAAAGCGATGAAGGTACAGTTCTGTCATGTACTTATTATTTTCATAACTTGCCTCCACATTCTCCAGCATAGCCTTGCCCCAATCGATGTTTTTTGGCTAGTTCTTCTCATTTTGAAAGTTTGATCTGCCTTTTCTAATATTTTTCTGACAATCTTTTATATGTTTGCAGAATATGTTCCCAAACTCTGGTCCTCAGCAATAACAGTCCCTTTACTAAAGGCTATTCTTTCACCTGAACTCATTAACTATTCTATGTTGCCTTTCAGAACTTTTGTAAAAATGTGCATGCTTCCAGGTTTATCACTATATTAACATTTAGCACTACTATCTGACTCTTATCATGGATTTTTTTATCATCATGCAACTACTACAACTCTGCTTGATGCAGCAGAATACATATTTGCTGACCTTAACCACAGCAGCATTGTTTGTAGTTTGCTCTTTAGACTTTGCAAAGGCATCTGATACTGTCAGCCATGAACTCCTTCTAAGCGAGGTTTCTCATTTTCAGAACTAACTAGTAATACTACGCAATGGTTCAGCAACATCCCTTACGGCAGAACTCAAAATGTTTTACCATGTTCCCTATGCGCCAGTCCCTCTGACTGTTCCGAAGGCCTCTATTTTTTCCAGCTTATATTTCCATTCTATGAATGACATGAGGGAATATAGCAGTGTTATTCAATTAGCCCAGACTGTCACTCATTCCACATTACTTTGTTCACACTGTCATCTGTGCCTGTTGTACAGTTAGTACTTGACATGAATATAACTTCTGTGTGCTACTCTATGTAGCCTACACCTCACTCCACTGTCACCTGGCATGCTTTGTACACATGCACTTAGCAAACAGTGCACCAAGTCATATTTGGTGATCTTTACATATACTAATGTTGTGAACTTTTTTCTCTATTCAGCATACAGTATCCATACTACAGTGCTGCTTTTTGTATTTCTACCATACACCATATATTGCCAGTGATGTACCAAAGACTCAATACAATTACTGGGAAAACATTTTATAAATATATGTGTATATGTAGACCAATCAAAATATTGAACAAAGCCTGGTTACATACAAGTGCTTGAAAATACAAATATTCAAAAAAACAATTCTTAAAACAATTTTGCACCCCTCAAACCATGCTAATTATATATATGCCAATTCTGAGATTGCACTGGAGGGGGGTAAGGGCATATTCTCGCCAATATGTGCAATTAGCTGATTTTCAATCACGCATACCGGATTATTTTTTTTCCCTTTGACAAAATGATCTTTGATATTTCTATTGAACATGTGTGTGTGTGTGTGTGTGTGTGTGTGTGTGTGTGTATATATATATATATATATATATATATATATGTGGTGTGTGTGTGAATTTCTTCAGCTGTTGCTTGCACATGTATTTCTTTTCTTCTTTCGCCTGTTTACATATTGATGTGTTTAAAATACTGCATGTAAATTGTGAAATATATCTTCCTACATTTTGGATGTCTTAAGATTGCCTCCCCTTTGCATCACTGTAAAGGGCTGTGCCCAGTTAGACCTCAAAGCCAACTACCAAAAATAAATAAAATGTAACACAATGAATACAATATTAAAATGACTAAAATCAACTGCAAACAGTTGATATTTGGTGAAACTGGTGATAACTGTAACAAATGTATTTAGTTACAACTTACCCTTGTAAACCAACATCTAACAGCAAAAGGAGGAAAGCTGTTTGGAATCAAATAATTATACTGCACGCATAAATTATGAAACACAAAATTAGATTAACGATCTACACATGCTGCGTTTCACAGGCAAAACTGAAAAAGATTCAAGTGATGAAATCAGGTCAAGAGGTGGGACTAGTGGAAAAAAGGCCTGAATACTTAGGGATGTCAGAAATGGTGAAGGAATTAGATAACTGGTTAGCACCATGATGAATGAAGACACAGAAGAGAGAAGCAAAGGATAAGGCTAAAAGCAAAACAATAGAAGATATATGAAAAGGCAGGGAGGGTGTGGGTGTAAAGTGGGGAAGGAAAAACAAGAAATAAGGACTTCAATCTTAAGGGATGGTGTAAATAGTAGAGTAGAAAGTCAAAAGTTAAGACAGAAAGAGATGAGGACCAGAGCACTGATGCCTTGAAGAATCCTAGTGAGGCAGAAACTGAGCAGGTATGGGTTAGTTATACATAATGCACATATACTCATGTGTGTGTGTGTTTGTGTGTGTGTGTCTCAGTAAATTCACTCATTGTTACAGGTGCCACATTGCCCATAGTAGTTTACTTGAGTTATTAATGTGGCTGCTTTTAATTTAGTGGTATCTCTGTATCTGTGCTCCAATGCATGCCTGTGTGTGACTGTGCTCTATCTGTGAACCTTCTGTCTACCATATTGATTGAAATACTGGCACTCTGTAACAATATTCTCTGCAATCAGTTCAGTGTTTTTTATTGTTTCCTTCATATTAATTACTATATACTGTTTCCTTGTGTCACCATCCTAGGTTGTGGTTGGAAAGGGCTCATAACAAACAAACATACACATGAACATCAGTGAGACAGCTGGGAAGGAGAGAGAGAGAGTAAAGGGGTACAACTGGTGGACTATCTCCCACTGAGAGAGAGAGAGAGAGCAGTTGAGGACTGTGGGAATCAGCTGTGGTCTGGGAAGCTAAAGTTCCTAACTCCCTAGAAATTTCTGGAAGAAACAGAGACTTGGCACAGAGGATTAAGGCTGTGAGCTAGAGTTTCTGTGGTATAAGGTTTGATTCCCTCAGCCTTTATTTGCCTACTGTGTGACTTTGAGCAAGTAAGTTAACCAGACTGCGCTTGGGGCAACTGGGAATTTCGGGCTAGGCTAGTCAATGGTGCACTGTCTGGAATGCAACCCTAGTAACTACATAGGAAAATGGATGCTTCATCTGTCATCATCTGAGATAGAGTTGCCTAATGAAAGCAGTCACCATATATTTTAAGCAGGATGAAACAGACCCAGAATGTGAAGTTAGTATGCTGAAGCTATGATATGAAAACAGCAGTTATACTTGCTTACATCATTTTAGACTAGTGTTTATTAGGACAGGCCCTACAAGTAACATTTTGTGTTCAGTGGAGAAATTAAAGTGTACAACTGCTCTGTATTCAAGTATTGGAAAACATTCAAGAGATACAAGTTGAACTTTTGTAAAGTAAAACAAATTTTTCCTCAGGAAGTTTGAGTTTGCATCATTACTTAACCACCCTAAAGCATTTGTCAGCAGCTAATCCCCCAAAGCATAGGCTTGTTACAGAAAGCTGAGTGGTAAGAATCACTGCCAGGAGTTTGTCATTAACATATGGAGGAAGACAATATGGAGTTTATAAAAGCGGGCATGGATAGAGTCTCAGGATATAGGAGCAGCATGGGAAATGAATACAAGGGAACAGAATCCATCAACTGGATAACACTCAGGAAAACTGCAATCTGATCATTTAGTTTTATGGTTAAGGCAAAGTAGCCATCAAGTAATTTCACAGGTACATACTCAGTTAGAAGCAAACTGTATTTTACAAGATCTACTGAATAGTATTTATCTAATGTTAAAGGGTAGTTTTGTTCAAATGACCACAGAAAAAATGACTTCATGTGTCTATTCATTCTTGAAAGAACAAAGGGCATACTGAAGCTTGACGGCATTTGTGCGAGAGCATGCCATTCACAAGTTTTATTAGAACAAGAGCATTTTGCTTGGAAATAATCCATGTTCCTATTTTATCCAGGTCAAAGAACAACGTTGTTGAATTGTAATTCTTTCATCTGCCTGCAGAGCATTGCAAAAGTGGGATCATGAAGGAAGTCCAGCAGCAAAGCAAAGCATGCCATGCAATTGCAGGGCTGACCTAACTAGTGAACACAAGTACAGTTCAAGTTTGTTAAAAATATTCAATGCATAGAAGAGACAAGGAAACAGCTCCATTGTTATAGTCATAAGCCTAGCTCTGTCCATCATAAAGGGATTTGGCCTTGTACAGCATGTCAATTCTTTCTATGATTTTTGATTACTGGTCAAGACTTTAGGTCAAACATAAACACTCCGTCAGTCAGCAGTCATAAGATTTTTGATGAGTCAATACAAATGGGCTTCTTATCAATAAAGATTATGCTGAAAATCAAATATCAGTTGTGACCTTTCCTGAACTAAGCAACATGTATTTAGATGTGGATTAGAAGTCAACTACAAACCTGTCTTCCTTTGATTTTTATTCACTTTTCTTAGTGATGATATATGAACTGAGTTAGATGTACACAGTTCCTGCGTCAATGACTAGCAGCTACTTGTATGACAATAACGAAAAGGTTATTTGGCAAAATCATCTCTCATCCATACTCACTAAGGTGAAGTACTTGCGTGATCTAGCCTTTGTTCTTTATTATGTCTTCTACACAAAGAGGATGAGTGATCTCACAGGATAGGTGCATCTCCATCCAATGTACTGATAGCTCTACAGTCATCTGCTATGAAGTTCTTCATTCAATATACAGACAGCACTAGTCATCTGCTATGGAAAGGCTATACACTTTCTCTCAGATACTTTTCAGTAGGGGTTAACATGCCTTTGAAACTGGTGGCTCGACAGCCAATTAGTTATGAATGAAGACAAAGACGTCATGCAGGTCTAAAAGAAACCAGGCTGATAGCTGTAGTTTCAGTGTTTAATAAATTCAGCTAACTGCACGGAGAATGTAACCTGGAAGTATCTAAGTGCGCATATGCATTGGAATGTACCATTTTAATGTCAATTGAATACACAGTCAAGTAGGTTATCAAATACTATAGCCCTTTATCGTCAGAAGCGATTTTAGGCATGCCTCAAAACTAACATAAATTGTCCATCTCCCCAAACTGCTCAACAGGGCTGTTGCATTTTTTAAATCTTCTTGGCATGCATTCTGCAAATATAATTAAACCTATAACTGAATGTGCATTTTATCTCTGTATATAGGGCAAGCATTCATCATTGTACAGTACTAAAGACAAATGGCTGGATAAATCTTGTGAGCAACCTTGTTTACAAAATTGACATTGATCCTTACGTTGTTATACAAGTGGCTCAGTCCAGACCTAGTGACCTAGCTGACGTATTAAGCTTGTATACGCTACCCGACTCCAATTAGCTGCATCAGTTATTCTTAATATCCATAGACTTTCACCAGCGCTGAAGACACACTCTCTGAGTAACAGACAATGCAACAGTTGTGCTATGGCCTAAGTAAGAAGGTATAACCCCCTTCTGATTGCTTTCTCAGTCTAGAGTGTGATACTGAGTTTTATGACTGTCTTACATTATATCTGCAGGCTCTGCCCAGCTTGTGCAGTAATGCTGACTGCACTGTTAGCACTGCTAGCACTGCTTTGTTTCTGTATTCTGCATGTTACTAGCAAATTCCTTAAATATATGTGCTTTGTTGTATATGAAGCGCAAAGTTATTATTGAAACATCACTACTCATGATCTTTTATTGTATACGCTGTTCTAACTCACTTGTTTTGACTACACATTAGAATGTTCTAATCCTGCTACATACTAATGCCTAACTAAGCCTGCTTTGCTGTTGTATATCCTCAAAGATCTATGTAAGTGATGACAGCTTTAGTATAACAGTACATAATTAATAAATAAGTGAAAATAATGATAAGCTAATTTTGCATGTCAAGTATCCTACAACTTAAGTTCAAAATGCAATAAGCATTTTGGAAGGGGCATATAATCTGTACTTTCCGTGTCTACTTTGAGGTCAGAAAATAGCCTGTACTGGTGATATAGCAGGATAACGTCCTGAATCCAGCCCAAGTGACCCACATTCACCTATTAGCTCTGCCACTTTATGGGGAGTGCCCATCCTTGGGGGGGTGGGGGAGATTCCCACCTTGCTCATGCTGCTGTTGTCGTGATGAGAGGGCTTCAGCTGGAGAGTGGAGGACTGTTGTGATGCAGGGGGCCCAGTGTCAGGAATATGTGGGTGTGGCCACCCAAGCTGGTAAATAAAGACCCTGTCAGTGCAAGTCAGGGAGCACACGTGTAATAAGGCAAAGATGGCTCTTGTGGTAATGCAACTGTTGAAATCACCACCAATAGCAGGGTTATGCCATAAGATGAAAAAAAAGCTCTCATCACCATAATGCCAACAAGAGCACAAAGCACTGTCATGGTTGCTCATATGCCCCCAACCTGGCATTGTAATGTTTGACTGGTGTTAAGCAGGAATAAAAATGATACAAAAAATTAAGAGCTAAGACTATGAATAGATCTCAACTTACAGAACTAATAGGACTAACATTGTCAGGTATTAGGACTGCACTGGGCCTAAAACTTTCCTAAGCTCCTAATTCCATACCCTCATCCCATAAGATACTAAACAACCAATCCTCTCCAGTTCTGGAAAAAGCAAAAGAATGGAGCAAACAGAACTAATAATGAGAATTATTTGGCAGGGAAATGAAAGGAGGGTTTATTCCTGCAGATGGAGATATAGATGAAATGGTGTTATGATGAGCACCCATCAGTTTTGAATCTTATCTTGAAACACTTCATCTTCAGATCTAGGAGGTCAAAATTGACAGTTACAACAACTGGATGGTTACCCTAAGGAGAACTTCCGAAAAAGGAAGATTCAGGAAAGACCAGAAATTGTATAATTTTAAGGATAAAAAGTACCACGGCAGTAATATGGCTGCTGACTGGGAAAAGTAAAAAGTCTAACATAAGCTGTGACATAATAAGATAAAAAAACTAGAATGGTACACATATAATGGGATACAGCCCTAGAATGGTACACATATAATGGGATACAGCCCTATAATGGTACACATATAATAGGATACAGCCCCAGAATGGTACACATATAATAAGATACAGCCCTAGAATGGTACGCATACAGTGGGATGGGTCTATATCACTTCAGCAAAAATTCAGTTCAGCGACTGGCATTTTTGGTTCACTTACATCGAACATGCTGTTCATAGAACTGTTCATTCTGCAGTCATGGTACAATGAAGATTGGGAAAGTTGCCCTTTCCTCACTGTAGTGCAATCTCGGAGTTAGTATACATAATTAGCGGGGGATATGGGGGGGCACAGTTCCTCACAAGAGCGGATTTTGATGAACAGCATTTTCAATGAACTGTTGTTCACTGAATTGTCATTTCACTGAAGTGATATAGACCCCAGTGGGATACAGCCCTAGAATGGTACACATATAATGGGATACAGCCCTAGAATGGTAAACATACAATGGGATACAGCCCTAGAATGGTAAACATACAATGGGATACAGCCCTAGAATGGTACACATATAATGGGATACAGCCCTAGAATGGTACACATACAATGGGATACAGCCCTAGAATGGTAAACATATAATGGGATACAGCCCTAGAATGGTATACATATAATGGGATACAGCCTTGGCAGACAAATATACAAGGTACTCAGGTAAGAAGTCTGGTCATGCATTCTGAGCCAGGCAGAAAGACATATGACCACATAGGATCCCCTGAAATAGGGGAAATAAAACAACAAGGGATGAACACACTAAGCTAGACATAATTGAAGTGGTTATCAGCCTAAGAGGATCAAAATCACTTCTCCCCCCAAAAAATTATACTTTTTGTAGGAGAAGGTATGAAAAGATATATACATCTATGAACAAAGGAAAATATGTAGAGAGAGACATCTTCCTTCAGGACTAAAATTAAGAACCCAAGATTCCAGATAAGTAGAGTAGTCTCCTAGGAGAAAGGGCTTTACCTGGAGAAAGAAGGGGAAGAACAATGATTCAGATATTTTAAAGGAGACTGGAGAACAAGGCGTAGAACCTAAAAGGTGGGAATAGAGGCCTCAGGCCAGAGAAAAAGACCAAAAGTATGAGATAAATGTTTAAATTATAAAATACTATGATTGGGGATCTAAAGAATTATAAATAAAATTGAATCTCCACTGTGAAAAACATCTGAGCCAAATGCTAAAATAAGGATGAAAGTGCAAGCTGGTATAAAATGAGCTGAAAACAAATAATCAAAACAAAAGTCAAAGGTAAATACTATTCCTTGTGAGAAGAAAGGTGGAAATGCACACTCAAATATCTGGTCCCATTAGACTCATTCCCATTTTAAATATACAAAAGAACAGAGTTGGGGAAGAAGAATATGGATTATAGAAACTTCCATCACAGGAATGGAGCTCAGGACAGGATTTTATTGCCCACTATTACATAGTTATACATATTTTAGTAAAGGTAATTTTAAATACCAAGGACAACCACTAACAGCTTAGAAGGCAAGGAGATGAACAGGGGACAGAGAATCATCATCAACCCATTTGGAGTGCAATCTAATATTAAAACCAGCCTGACATGAAATACCTGAAGAGTAATCAAACCCAAGATTGACAAAGTATCAATAATTATTATGAAGAGGAAAATTTAATAATGACTAACTGCACCTGGTAAGGGGTAGGCAAAAAGATTGTTGTGCACATTTTGGGGGTCAAATGTAGGCAAACCACCCCATCAAAGTCTCACTTTTAAGGCAGTTACACTTCTAGGAATATAAAGGTACTAAGGGGTAATGAAAAAATAAGGAAGGTTTGTATTTGTATGCAGACTGCAAAATAAACACTAGAACAAATGTATAAATATGTGGTATAAAGTCTGGTAGCAGCAAAGAAATTGAGTTTTTTCATGTATACTACAATATGTTTCGTAATACTTTGCCAAACAGTGAGTATAAAAGTAAAAATGTTGACTGTGTTAAGATGAAACAAGGCCAAGTATATAAACTTAAGTGATGACAGAGAGCTGATTCTTTTCTACATTGTATCTATATCTAATTTTATTCCTGGTCTTGTGGTACCTTGGATTGACTTATTGGTTTATATTGGTACCTTTGTGGCTGTTTTTTCGAATTGTATCTAAACTTTGTAACATGGAGCTTTTGTCCCCGGGCCTCCACTGAAAATGGGCTCTCTGAGCCCAGTGGACATCCCCAGTCATCAAACTGGAAATAAATAAATAAATGATCTGTAGGCTGATCTCGACTTAACCAACCCATATGTATTTGTATGAAAGTTTGGCAAGTTCTAATTACTCAAAGTAATGTCACTAATAGCCACTTTTCCTCACTGTTGTGTGACTGTGTTGTTGGTTTATAGAAGTTTGGTAGTGGCTTCCCACTCACATTGGTGTGGCATGTCCCTCTGCAAAAAAAAAACTATTTTTAAATCCATTAAAAGTGACTTGCAGTGATCTCACTTCACAGTATTCCCACTCACTGATATTTCCTTTGGTGAGTCAACATAAATCTAATATGGCTCATGGTAATTCCTAAAAAACTATGCTTGTAGTAAATCGGCATTGACATCAACCCCTTTTTCCATTTTGTATATGGGATCAGGGTGTCACATCAACAGTGACTGTCACCTACAAGCAATATTCACACCACTGGGTAGCTAGTCTTGCCACAATCATTCTCTCTATCACACACACTTGTGTGCATACGGTTTGTTTAGAGTATCTAGTCCACCTACTGCATGTCTTTTGGAGGTAAATAATACGATTTTCATCTATGTGCACATTATATGGTGATATTTAGTGTATAAAAAGAAATAATGTACAGATACCCCTATAACCACTTTGTGAAAAGGGAGAGATACAGGAATGCAGCACAGCTGAACCTGCTCATATGAGCACTGTGAAAAAAGCTTTTGTTGAGCAGATAACATCACACCTTGAAAATGCACATCTCCATTCAGTAATAATTTAATTAAACTTATAAGAGACCTTGTAAGCATCTAGGTACTTCAGCAGAGAAAAAAAAAGATTTTTAATATCGAAAGTTTATTCAAGAAAGTCCATTGAGCTATAATAAAAACTTTTAACTAAAGTTGTAAGAGTAACAACGTAAAATTGCCCTTCTTTGCCTTATCTGAATCAAAGCACAAGATTGCCTGCTGCCAGTAGAAATTATTCTTAACAATATTTAAATATTTGATTTTTCTTGTTAATGTGAGACGACAGATCTTTAATGGGGCATGACCAAAAATATGTGCAGCAAGTCTGCATTATAATTTCCACATGCAAACAATGTGAGCTATAATTAGGATAAGGGAAATCTGTTTTGGTTGGGGTAAGGTAGGCATGGAAACATAATGAATTACTTTTCTCTGTAACACAGAGGGATAAAGTCCTTACTACAGTCCAAGTGAGCCAAATTCTGACAAAGGATCTGGTGAAAAAGTGCCGGTGGAGGGATGTCACAGCTTCTGCCAGTGCAACTGCCTGGGGGAAGAAGTTGGTGGCTGTTGGCCATATGAGATTTACTGCACAATGGCTAAGGTAGGAAATCTCCAAACGTGAAGCAACCTATAGGCTGAGGTATATGTGGGTATAATCGTCCAAGCCAGTAAGGGTAGCCCTTATGGCAAGCATTTGTGGGATTATGTACACTGTCATAAAAACAGTATGGACAGCTCTTGTCATGATACAGAGCTAACCTGACCACCAGGGGGAGACATGAGCACTATATCTTAGGAGACCTTCATCTTATACCCAGGTCTGGGAGATGAAGCAAGATCCTTAGGCCACTGGAATGAAAGCATCACCTCCATGGTAGGGGAAAGATGAAATGGACAATAACTAGGTCACAAAGTACCCTCATAGCTACATGGACAATGGCCCCCTCTTGATGTTTTTTGCCTCTGTGGCTGATAGCAAAGAGGATCAAATGGGCTTAAATCCTACTGGAGAAGGACTTGATGATCAGCACGTGCAGGGACAAAAAGATGTAGATAGATCATGAAATGGGATATCATTAATGCAACCTTCCACAGGTCTACCCATAATTTACTGTTGTTTAAACTGAGATCCAATTCTAGATAGTACAGCAAATGAAAAATGTGGTCGGAATAAACTAGTTTTAGTATAAATTTGCAAAATTAGGGAACTGATTTTGAGGATAGCAGAATTTCTTTTAATACATTTATGTTTTCTAATTAAAGTGCCTTCAGTAATGGCATGCAATGTTCACATACATTTTTTCCATGATTTTATAAACTAACAAAATCCAATAGACCCACAACAAGAGAAGTTAAACAAGAATAAGTAAATGATCTGCTTGTATGCCCAACAATGGGATGTGAACTGATATGATAACGTCTTATCTTTATCATTAGAGAGCACATAGTAACAAAGATGCCATCGAAATATCCCAAATGGTTCCCATACTGTCTAATGAGTGTAGTGGGTGTCCAACTAAAAAAAAATCAGAAAATCAGTTTTAAGACCTGAAATAGTTACAACTTGCAGTTGTAGAATTTATTGAAAAATAAAAAACGGTTAAGCACTTTCATCCCCAATAGTGAATGGGACTTCATCAGAACTGTACCACATAACTCAAATGCAGTTTAAATACAAAATTGTAAAAATCGCATGTTGTGAAGATAATCAATAAGAAACCTTGCATCAAAAATTCACCTAAAAGTTAAAACAGACCACAGTTTAAAATATGGACACCTAACAAAACAAAATAAATAAGCATTGATACTATAATAATTATTAAACAAATACAGTAATAATTTGTAGAACTAAGAAAACTAATCAGTAAAAACTTCTCAAACAACTACAGTCTTGTTGCTTTGTGTTTTAGTATTGGAATAATAGATATGGTCATTTAAACCCAAATTATTAGATGCATTGAGCCTTAGCTGTCAAATCAATTCACTACATTCAATTATTGTCTCCCAGGAACCATCCCATTCATTATAAGGAACCACTTTCAATATTCCAAACTTGAATCTCCAGATATTATACATTTGTGTGTGCGGTACTTGCGTATTATCGCAACCACACTTTCTTGACAGGCAGTTATTTGTGTTTTCGCAACCATGCTTTTTCACCAGCATGTTAGCAGTATTATTGAGAAAGTAGTCATTGTTTTGCACTTGATTTAATTGTACTAAGTAGGATTGTCTGACATAAATTGTTGCTACCACAATATCTAATTAAATGAGATCTCAATTACACTTTCCCACCAGCCCATTATTTGATTATGCAAATGCAGTTATTATAAAATATATAAAAAATAATGAGGGGTCAAAGGCTGACAAATAGGGACATTTTGTAAATATTGCTCTTATAAACTTAGTTGTTAGAATATTAGGTTTTGCTTTACCATGTATTTGATAAAGGACACAAAACCTGAAACTCAAATGTCTGTCATTATTTACTGACTTCTATATCCAGGGATTTGCCAGAAAACCACACATTTTATGAAGAATGAACCAAAAATATGAGCCGAAAATCTGAACAGTTGAGACCTATGCTGAGTTTCCTAGCAGAGCAGAACCCCTTTAGTCACCTCAGTGCAATAAAAGTGTTACACTCTGACCCCGAAGCAGTTATTCTTCTGAGCTGAAAAATTTGCAAAAGCACATGATCAGTTGCAAAGTGACATGAACCTTGTAATACTTGAAAGTTACTCATCACACAAAACAGATTTAGTTTAGAAAACTTAAGACTTTTCTGGGATGTCATGGGCAGACAGATGAGAATAGAAGAGAACACACACCAAAACAGAGGACGAGTTTTATTATAATCATACAGACAGTATCTTCACTTTTCTGCAACCAGCACTCAATGTGGGTTGGGAGAATACGTGGTTGCGATAATACACAAGTACCGCGTGTGTTTATACAAAGCATTATTAGTATTGTTCTTAGTAACAGCATACAAATGTTCATAAATTCTCCCCTTAAAGTCTTGATCAGTTTTCCCAATATAATATTTTGAGCATCCTACACAAAGTGCTGTATATATCACCCTCTTGTAAGCACAATTTCTATATACTAAGGGAATATTATAAGGAAAATTGTCTAAACATATACAATCCTTTTCTAAAATGTGCGAATATTGCCCACAGATACCAAATTTTTAGTAGCTCTTCAATGGGTATCAGCATAAGGGATTTTATGATGTTCAAAAAGGTATTTCCTACCTGTTTTGAAAACAAAATTTGGGGTGTACCTAAGGTATTATATATTTCCTCATTAACTTTCAAAATGTTCCAATTGTTTCCAATAATATCCATGACCATTTTTCAGGAAGAATTAAACATGATCATCAATGCATTTGTGAAAGAAGTGCTGACATCTTGTTCAGCTAACATTTTTTGGATAGTAACTACTTTGGCAGCACCAGTAATGGTGTATATTTTGTACCCCAGTTATTTATCTCTTCCTGTATTTGTATTAAAATCATAGGGGTAATTTCTATCTAGAAACATCTTAAAAACTTTTTCAACCTCTACAAGGAAGACAGTGAAGTCTGAACATATTTTTGCAATTCTGACGAACTGTCCTTTAAAGATATTTTTCTTTGAAAAATGCGGGTGGTAGCTAAAAAAAATCCAAGTAACTGTTTGAGAACATAGGTTTTCTATATATATTAAAAAAATACATTCTTTTCAATATTCTTGTAAATAGTCACATCTAAATAATCAATGCTATCCTTAGAATGTTTATGAGTAAAAGTTAAAAATGAACTGGTTTGGTTAATATAAGCCACAAATTAATTATAAATGTGGTTAAAATCCGTCCACAGAATAACTATGTCTTCCAGGTAACATAAAAACAAATGTCAATGGTTGGGGTATTCGGACCTAAAAATAGGTTCCTTTTCCCAACTATATAAAACCAAATCGGCATAAATGGGGGCACAGCTTCCCCCCATTGCTACCCCTGTCACTTGGTAAAAATGTTCATGCTCAAAGTAAATTAAATTGTTGGTCAAAATCAACTCCATAACATCAACAATAATATTTATCAGCCAGTGGTCAAGTTTAGTGAGTTCAACTATGGCTGAGAGAAATAAATCCAAACCTGTCTGGTGGGGGATACATGTAAACAAATCTGCTACATCAATTGTTGAAAATCCAGAATTTTAACTAAAAAAATCATGTTAGATTTTGGTTAAAACTTCCCATGAATCTTTTAAAATGTATTTGGTAATAAATGTAACTCCTTTTAGAATACGGTCCACAAAGACAGCCAAAGGGTAAGTTTTGGAATTCTGAGCAGCTACAGTTAAATGATAAGATGGTACCATGATGTCTTTGTGGACATTAGGGATACCAAATATAGTGGGAATTAATGGTTTACTATTCATTAACAAATGAAAAGTATTAATAGAAACTAATCCTTGTGATAGTGAATCTTCCAGAAATAAATCAATCTTCTTGTAAGCCACATTAATTTCATTACCAGATGTAGTCTCATAATTGTCAGCGTCGTGAAGTAAAGTAGAAATCTGATTAACGTAGTCGTGAAGTAAAGTAGAAATCTGAATAACGTAGTCAGTTTTATTAACAAAATCTATCCCTTCACACTTTTCCGGTTTCATAATCCGAATGAAGTATCCTTCCTGAATTGACTGAACAGTAACCGTTTTTCTTTTGTAAGGTTGTAAACTGAATGTAAATGCTTTTGTTGAAGGGTATAAATGTCCTTCTCACAAGCTTTTTCAAAAGTAGCAAGTAAGGAGTTTAATGGAGGATTGCATATACTTTTCTTCATAAAACTTTCACCAAGTGGTTTAATATTCATTGTTTTCATTTACATGTGTATTTAATTGAAAATGTAATTTCCTTGTAAATAACTTAAGTTCAATCATAACATCTGGTAAGTTCATATGTGAACAAGTCACAAACTTAAACCCCTTGTTAAATAAACTAAAATGGTTAAGTGAAGTTTGTAAATTTGTATAACTGTAAATACTAAAACCTTGACAGGTTGAAACAATATAACTTTGTGTCACACTAATTTCTTTATTCAAAGGGGTAGACACTACCAGTTGTTTTTCTTTCTTCCCCTGCCCTGTGGTCTGTTTTGTTGACTAGGTGTAGTTGGGGGATGAGATAAAAAAGATTCCTTTGTTCTTGTCATGATTAGTATTACCAGAATTATTATTGAGAATTCTTTCAGATTTTTTTGAGGGGGAAATTATTGTCAAATTCGTCACCTGGGTTAGCCAAAAGGCTGTCCAAATTCAGCAAGTGTTCCCATGTTTAATTAATGGATGGTAATACCCCTTCTTGTTGCCCTTGATCACCATTGTGATAGTTTTTAGCTTGATGCATGGTGTGAATAATCTGGGTAACAGATAAGCTTTGTTTTGAGAATAATCTATATAAACTCTGTCTAGCCTCTTCTGTTTTCTCTTGAGGTTTGAATTAACCTGTTGTTCTACCTTTTGAAAAACAGCATCACATTTATGACTGTTATACTCAAAAAGTAAACCATTTTTAATACTAACATTCAGTGTATTTAACTCATTAAACAAACTGTTAATTTGAGCATTATTCAACCTAATAAGGAATTGTACCAACTCTAGACCATGTCGGTCAAACATAGCAATGACTTCAGAATATTCAGTACTGTCTTGTGAAAGTCCACTTGGAAACTTATACATGCATACTTCTTTTGGAATTATTTTAGTTTTTAAACACCCAGACAAATAAAGGTTGCCTATTTGGAGGCTATGCACCTTAAGTTTCTTTTTCAGGGATGTCATCAAGTTAAACCTTCCATTATATGCCTTCTGCTCAACAGTTGTCAAAGTAATTTCTTTGTGTAGGCAGCTATTAAATTCTATTAGGTGTGTAGTAAGTGTATTTCTCTCACCACCATTGGTTATTGGATCATTAGCATTGGTTAAAAATGAACATTGTTTTCAGCAACTGTGTTAAAGGGAGGAAATTCACTGGAAGTGGCAGGTTCCACCTGGGAAACATGTACATGGGGTGGAAGGGCTAGTTTCTCAATAGTGAAGTTCAAAGTAATCATTTGTTGGCTCAACTGCATGATAAGTTGGTCAAATTACATTGTGAGGGAAAAGCTTCTTGATTAAGTTCCACATTGTGCGAATTATTGTTACTGTTGTGAGTATTCTCTATATCACCAGTCATGGACATACCCAATAAAAATCCACAATTTATTCTGTCAGAAGACACTGCCGTGTTGAATGATACCAAGAACCAGAAAATGCTTAGCCTGTGATGGCGCAGCCCCAAAAGTAAGACTCAATGCCAAAATGCTAAATGCCAAAAAATGTATAGTCATACCCTTTGGCAAAAACAATGTGCCCACAAATTACCACATAGGCGGAAACCCATTAAGTACAGAGAAAGTTATTAGAGACCTGGGACCCAAGTTGATAGCAATCTCTCCTTTGAAAACCACATTGCCAAAGTGGTTAGAAAGACCTTCTACATAGCCCACCTCATCACGAAGGGTTTCACATCTAGATCAAGAGAGGTAATCGTGCCCCTTTATTCATCCCTCATCAGGCCCATCATAGAATACAATGCCCCTTTTGGGATGTACCTTACCCGACACCTGCAGCAATTAGAAAGACCCCAAAAGTATCTCACCAAGAGGATCAAGGGTCTCAAACAGATGCCATATACTGCTCGGTTAAAAACTCCAGCTCTACTCAGTTGCATACCGCCTACTGAGGTGATCTATGCCTGACATACAAAGCTATGTCAAATCCAGAATTAATGGACATGCTCCACCTCAGTAAATCTAGATCCCTTAGAGCCACACGCTCGAGGGACTTGAACCTCAGCACAGAAATAAATAGAACTTGCTGGAGGGACAGGTTCATAACCCAGAGGCTCCCTTCGCTCTGGAATAGAATTCCAGTTCATGTGAGGCAGAGCACCTCACTGAATCTCTTCAAGAAGAATCTCGACAAGTGGATGGGGGATCGTAGGTTTGTTCCAGGGATTACTCCTGTGTCACTATTAGACAGAGGCACAGTAAACTAAACCTTAAAAAAGGGCACAGTATACTCAAATCAAGGGGTGGCGTAAGCCATACAGAATCGGGCTAGGCTTATAATTGCCCCAGGGCAGATAGCCTAGTATGAACCTATGAACCTATGAACCTATAAACTAATAACTCAAATGGCTCACGAAGTGTCTGAGTGTAGCAGGTGTCTGATTAAAATAACTCAGAAAATCCATTTCAAGACTTGAAATAGTTACAACTTGCAGTTGTAGAATTTATTGAAAAATAAAAAAAACAGTTAAGCACTTTCGTCCCCAGTAGTCAATGGGACTTCATCAGAACAGTAACACATAACACCAATGCAGTTTAAATACAACATTTAAAAATTAGATGTCGTGAAGACAACCAATAAAGAACCATGCATTAAAAATTTACCTAAAAGTTAAAATAGACCACAGTTTAAAATATATAAACCTAACAAGACAAAATAAATAAGCGTTAATAATTTAAAAAAATTATTAAATAAATACAATAATAATTTGAACAACTAAGAAAACTAATCAGTAAAAACTTCTTAACACTACAGTCTTGCCGTTCTGTGTTTTAGTATTGGCATAATAGATACATGGTCATTTAAACCCAAATTATTAGATGCCATAGTGGTTAAGGTCTTTGCCTCCTATGTACAAGGTTCAATCCTAACTTTCAACTAATGCCTGTGTGGAGTTTGCATGTTCTCCCTTTGTCCCTGTGGGGTTCCTCCCACCTCCTAAAAAAGAAATATACTGGGTGTTTCCACCTTAAACTCACCTAAGAATGGAGTTTCGGCAGCAGCACAGACTCCAGATGGTACCTATGGGAGGAAGAGTCATACAGACCAACTACTTTGGTCATCAACTGTGGTGGACAGTATCCTCTAGATTGAAAGCATGGATCACAAACTCAGTGTCATGTCAGGACATTGATTAGGTAGTATCCAATATTATTTTTCATTTGAAGATTCATATTGCCATCAAAAGTGAGGTGTGTGCCAATGGGTGCTCGAATGGCTCCTAATTATGCTGATTTAGTTATGGCATATTGGGAAACTTATATTTTCCCAAAAATGTATGGCTACAAGTATGTTTATTCTTTTTACCATTTTATTGATGACTTTTCCCAAAAATGTGTGGCTACAAGCATATTTATTCTTATTACCATTTTATTGATGACTTGTTTTTCATATGGAAGGGACATAATGCTGAGTTGGAATCTCTTTTAAGTGAAATAAATAAAAGTACAGATTTTTTAAGGTTTTCTCATAGTTACAATAAGTTCAAGATTAGTTTTTCAGATTTGAGAGTACGGAAAAAAGAGAGTGACAATAAATTAAGTACAGTTATCAGTTACAAGAATGAGTCCAGTAATGCCATTCTACAGTATTCTAGTCTGCACCTTACATATATGAAACATAACATCATTAAGGGCCAATTTGGAAGTTTAAAGCAGTTAACCACAGATGCTGATTTTTAAATAGTTTTATTAAAACATTGCATGATGGAATATCCAGGTGATTTTGTTAGGAGGGTAATGGAACAAGAAAGTGTTATAGTACATACATAACAGGTATTTAATAATATACATCAGGGAATGGTCCCTTTCTATGCCTCTAGTTTTCTTGTTGAACAGTGGAGCTATAAAAAGAGTAATTCATAATAAATGGAGAAGAATGGAAACTAGTGAGGAAATCAGCAAAATAGTAGAGGATAAACGTTTTTTTATTAATAAAAAAGCTTGCAACATTAAGTCCTATTTTTGAGAGCGAAAGAAAGAAAGAGGTATATGAAAAAAGAGAGACTTATAGATGTCACCAGTGTTCTATGTGTAGAGATATTTCAGAAAGTCCCTATTCTACAGATATTAGGAGTGATTAAACTTATCCAGTACCAGCTTTTTCAGATGTAGTTTAAAACGTGATTTATTTTGCAAAGTGCTCTTCTTGTGAAGCATTCCACATTGGAAAAACTAATAGGGAACTTAGAAAAAAGAATTTATGAATATCAATATGCAACAAAAATCAAAAATATAGATAATGCCTTGGGTAAACATTCAGTTGGGTGTAAGTCATTCAAAAAATTCTGGTTTTGTGTCATTGATCATATCACTACTGATTTTAATGGTGACAAAGAGGGAGAGCTTGACCACAGAGAGTTGAAATGACAGATTGTATGTGTATTGTGCACCAGGACTCAATAGTAATGTTACCTATAAAGTGGTTCTTAATCAAAAACAGCATAATGATAAATGTAAATAGAATTCATTGTATTTTTTTCAGTGTATTTTAAACAATTTTTTGAGTATTGAATATTTTATGAAGGCACTTTAAGATATAATTGTTATTAGGTCATGTCATCAACGGGGTCTGTTTGTAGGAATAGTAATTAAGTACTCATTTTTTACTATTTATTATGTTCTGAAGAAGGTCATTGTGGTCGAAGGAGCTTAACTATTAAAGTATTTTATATTTCCTCTTTTTGCTCCCAGTTGTGTTTTTTGTAGATTTGGTAAGAGAGACAGTCAAAAGATCAATTACAAGAGTTGCCAACATGTAACTCAAATAGATCCTAGTATGGAAAGGACATTGTAGTAGAGTTAGCAATTCCAAAGTCACCCACAGTGAAATATTTGGCCAACAGCATAAACCACTGATTGCCACAATCAGCTGCAAGCAGTGGTCAAAGAAGGCTCGAGTGTCAACACAGACTAAGCTGAAGACCTGGAGGTTGACTGGAGAGAAAGCGCAAGTTTAAGGAAATACTCAGTGTTCTAATGCCTCAAGAAGTGGAGGAAGTATGGCAGCAGCTCAAAACAGCATGTGTGAACTTCAGAACAGATATGCAGCTGAGCCAGGTATGGAAATAAGGTACATAGGAAAAACTGGTGGTGGAATGCAGACGTTTAGGAAGTCATCAAAAGAAAGGAGGAGTGTAGGAAAAGTGGGAGATAGAAAAGATGGACCAAACCAAGAAGGAATACTGGCTGGCTAACAAAGAGGCTGAAAGGAGTTGCAATAGCAAAGAACAAGGCATCAGAGGCACTATGCCAGCTTCTGGAAAGTGACTCGGTAGATGGCATAAAGAAACTCTATCAGGTTACAAGGCAAAGGCAGAAAGATAAAGACGATAGTCAAACATCCATTCATAAGACATGCCAACAACAACCTGTTCACCAGCCCACAGGAAATCAAAGGCAGATGAAAAGAGTACTTTCAACCGCTTCTGAATGAAGAAACTCCCACAGATGATGTGGCACTACAGGCAGACTCTGTCCAAGAACTTCACCAAAGGATAGGGGAATGGAATCCAAAACTGAAGGGATGAAACTGACTACAGATAAGGCAGTTGCAATGGCAGCAAATGGGGAGATCAGAAGAAAGTGAGAATTGAGACAGAAGGGAAAACAATGAAATAGGTAAACATCTTTGAGTATGTGATTAGGGTGGTTCAGGAGAAGGAAAGCCTAAATGAAGAGGTCAAAGCTAGAATCAGAGGTGCTGTAGCCAACTGACATAAAGTGTCAGGGGTAGTGTATGATAGAAGATTGACAAAGAAGCTAAAAAGTAAGGTGTATAAAACAATGATGTGACCAGCACTACTGAATGGTACAGAAACCTGGGCAGTGAAGGCAGAGCAGTTGAGGAAGCTAGAGGTGAATGAGATAAAGTGCCTAAGAGGGGCAGTAGGATCCACAGTGTGGGACAGAGAAAGAAATAAGGACATCAGAGCAGAAGCCAAAGGAGCCCTAATTGCAGAGAATGTCAAAGAGATCAGATTATGGTGTTTTGGGCACGTGCAGAAAAGCAGAAGAAAATCTGGTTAAGAAGATTTGGGGCAGACAGAAAGAAACCAAGAGGAAACAAGGGAGTCCAACAAACAGATGGATTATTTGACAGACCTGCAACAGATACGACTGTCAAAGAAGGTAGGAGAGTGGCACTGAATTGAGTGAGACAGCGACAGTTGACACAACACCTTATCCCCATGTAGAAAATAGGAAAAAGGAGGTTGATGATGATGATAACAAGGACTGTAATGCTGTAGTTGCCAAAGGATCAAAAAAAGTTCATGTTGGAAACTTTAGCAGAATGTATTGGTTCAAAAAGATGTTTAGTAAGAGATTCCAAAATAAAATTTAGATTTTCAAAGAAAAAAAAAAACATTTTCTTGGTAGTTTCAGATGAAGGATACCTTTTAGAAAAAGCTAACTATAAGTAATGAAAAAAAGAGGAGGATCCTATGGAAAATACGGACAGAACTAAGCAGCAAACCTTCACAAAGAAATAAGCCAGGCCTTACTGAAAGTGGGTGACACAAAAAAATCTAAAACCACTGACAAACATACCTGTAAATGGAAACACTTAGAATGCCAAATATAACATCTGTTCTGTTTTGAACAATAAGCCTTCTATTAGTTAATTTTCTGAATTAATTTAAAATTTTAATGATATTCACGGAAGTTCTGAGCTATTAGTAGCCTCCAGGCCGTGAGATAAATGGCATCCTAACTGCATGTCTGACTGCAGTACCTCCCTTTCTGTCATGAAAGGAGCTTATGTGTAAGAGATAAAGTAAATGATGCAATTAAAGACTAAAGAGCCCTGGCTGTCTTGGCCCAAACAAAGCTATCCAAAATTATTTAAGCTTTCTCCTTTACTACTTTCAGCAGGACTTTTCAGACCAGAGGGATTGTTGGAAAGTACAAAATTTCTGCTCCAGTTCTATTAGGAACATGATGAGAAGTCATTAAAAAGGTTGCAAGCTAAACATTCTGTTTCATATGCTTACCGGCATGTAAAAAAGCTTGGAGATTCAGTTCCATTTGCAATCTAGACAAATATTGCGACTGAGTGTGTCTACCAAGATACTGCATTTTCTTGGCAGATAAACTGCGATGAGATAGAAATTCACTTCCATACAGTACATTTGATAGGATCACATCCCTTCTTGCTTGCTGATATATCATACTGCAGTCTGAAACTATTTATTGGGTTCCTTCATGTAAAATGTGTTTGAATGCTTTCAAGTAATTTCTGCTTTTCTACTGTTAACATTTATTTACACTTACGTGTAAACTAATCTGAGCTAAAGATCATAAGGTATGCTCCCCATATGGAATCTGAACTGACTTTTGTGAGGATATTGAATGGGCATGGAAGAGCAAAGAGCATTCCTTTTGCTTTTCTGAACTGTACTGTCTCACTATAGTACTTCCCCAAGGAAATAAGGGGAGGAGAGTTATCTCATCTTCCAAGTGGAGTGTTTAATTTCATGCATTTCTAGAATAGTACTGAAAGTCTCTCTGATCTCCTGCAAGATTTGCCATTAAACCCCTATGGGCCATGAGGAACATGACCATCAAGGTAGTTTTGCTTGCAAGAAGTGACATGCTTTATTGAGACAGAAAGATCTTCACTCTGACGTTGTCCATCAAGTCTGACTTGGTGTCATATATCACTTGTTTTAAGGAATACAGAAATGAAATAACCTGTTTTAACTACTTTGGTTGTTGCTCTGAATAGGCACTCACCAAACAATCATCCAAATAGGGGATATATGAAAATGCCCCTTAACCCAAGACCTGTGATGACCATGGTCCAGAGATGTAGCTGGCTCATCTAGCACCTGGTGTTGGTATCTGGTCTGACTTCCCACTCCTCAAATCTTCAGATGAAGAGCAAAAACAAAAGGGTCTGCTTTCTCAGTTTGGTGCTAAAAGCCAGATCTCCACCCTGTCACCTCTTGAATTGACAAGCAAAAAAATGAAATAAATACATACAATGAAGTATAAAAAGATATCACTTTTAAAGTGAAGCAAATTCGCATTTCTAAAAAAAAAACACAGGAACTGTACTTCCAGATCACACCCTGGGACACCTGCCCCCTTCATCCCACCTTTGCTATGCTTCTGCTGTGGTCATGCATTTTATGAAAATTTTGGTGCCTGTGAGGCCAAATGGAAGATTTGTGAAAATACATCCCTCTGTAGGATGCTTATCTTAAAATAAATATTTGAAGAAATGTTATTAGAACAATAGATCATAATATTCAGGTTTACCCGGCCAGAATTTTCATCATCTGTGCTCATGTCCCTGTGAAGACTTTGAAATGTCACTGCTCTTTGAAGTGGTGTTGGGATTTAAGGTATTCGTATAATGTAGTAATTGATAGGAGCCTTCTTTTGTTGCTCAAACCTTTTTCTGCACCTCACAGGGAACTCTTAGTGTAGGAAGCCATTTATGTTAGTATGACAATAACAACAGAAATACAACTAATACCTAATACAACATATATAATGAAATGGCATACCATATTGTTAGAGGGATGGCAGGATCTGTAATGAAATGGTGTTCCATGTTGTTAGATGGATAGTAAGAAGGGTATACCACTGGGAAAGTTACAGTTAAAGGATGTCCTGTGATGTAGTTATACAAAAATCTTTGATGTCTCTGTCTGGACTGTGTTTCCAACTTGTAGCTTTTTAAGCAGATGTTTGCAGTGGTTCATTTGGCTCTTTCTATATTTTCTTGTACAAAAACAATTCTGAAATATGTTGTACTTCTAACTGCTGCTTTAGTGGAGTATGCTTTTGCTGTGCACTGCAGAGGTTTAATATACTCGTCATAACAAAAGACGATAGAGTGAGACACAGTCATTCAACTGACTGTTAGGCTTCCTGTCATTTTCCTGAATTATTTGGATTCATTATTTCTTATAGTACTGACATGTCTGTGTACATTCTGCAAATACAAGTGATGATATCCGACATTCTGGTAGTTTCAATAAATGAATGGCAACTACACTGACTGAAAGTCTCTGATAGTAAAATGACAAAACGATGGATTTATCTCAAGTGACACTTGTTACAGAATACCGAGTAAGGGGATTTACACAAGAAATTTGTAGTTCTAAAATCCTTCTATTAGATGCAATAGCAACTTGATAAAGTACCTTCCCTGAAAAATATTTTAAATCCATTGTATTGGATTGTTCAAAAGGAGTCAAGTCAACTTTTCCGACATTAAATTCAAATCCTGCAAAAGGGAAATACATATATCTTATTGTCAGTCTTAAGTGTAAAACTACTTTATGAAAGGTCTTCAAAGGTAGTTGTGCATATAATTTGTGGATAAACTTGATGGACAAGAAGTGACCACTAAAACATGAGCTATGATGGATGAATAAGCCACATTATAATAAAATAAATTATTTAAATAGTCTAACAATCCTATAACAAGGCAAAAATAAATGATTAAGATGTAATGTAATCTAAGAAACAAATCTCTTGTATTTTTGAATGTAGTTATTTTTGCATTAGGCTTCTTGGCTTCCTTTAAGGTATGTAAAACTTGAGTGGAAAAGAAACTGCTTTTAGGGATATTGTTTCCCCAGGATGACACAGACAGAATTTTGAGACTGAATATACAGTGGATATAAAAAGTATACACACCCCTGTTAAAATGCCCAGTTTTTGGATATAAAAAACTGAGACCACAATAAATCATTTCAAAAATGTTCTCACCTTTAATGTGACCTATAACCTGTAAAATTCAATTGAAAAACAAACAAATCTGTTACGGGAAAAATATAAAAAAAAAAAAAAAAACGTACAATAAGCTGGTTGCATAAGTGTGCACACCCTTAAGCTAATACTTTGTTGAAGCACTTTTTGATTTAATTACAACATTCAGTCTTCTTGGGTACACACCTGCCATCAAAGAGACTCTGATTAACTCCAAATAAAGTTCAGCTGTCCTAGTAAGATTTTCTGGTACTTTTCTGTTAACAGGGCAGCAGGCAAAACACGTGGTTGATGTCAACTCAGTGGTCTGTCTCTCTTAATCCATGCTAAAATTGTTGACTTTTAGCAAAAAGATGTTGAATTACGCTTAACAGATGGAATTAGTGTTATACACTTCTGTATCTTCAGAAATGGAGTTTAATTCATACACTTGCATTCTGTCAATGTGTGAAGTTAATAGTACTAGTACTGTAAACGTGTCCATTGTTATTTCTGAATTTGCCCGTGATTCTGTTGAGGCTTGTCCCGGTTTTGAGCGCTATGGAATGAGGCTTCCGATCCTACTTTGAAAATTAAATCAATATCATCAGCACTTGACAGACATGATAATTTATATAGCCTACTAGTGGGGAAAAAGTGTGTCACAGCATCAGTGGTTCACTTGTTTGAGTGTCACACCACAAGAGCGTACTGAGCTCAGAAAGGAGTGTGCTGTGCTTCAGTACAACTGTAAGATGCGGCAGTAGTTATGGGTTTATTAGAGACTCAGATTTTACTAAACAATTCATAGTTTATTAAATAGTGGAATACATGTGAGTGAAGTAATGTGTAAGTCGTAAACGCCTGCTCCAACCCATCTTCAATACACATCACGTTACTACTCTGTTTAAGGCATGACAGGAATTCATACCTTTCTGAGCCATCCAAATTTTCACATACTGTCCACATCAGATTTTTGACTCATGTTTTTGGTGTGTTCCTCATAACATTTGTGGTTTTCTGTCAAATCACTGACAATTGAAGTCATTAAATCATCCCTCTCAACCTCTTAGCACAAGATATCTGGACAGTGCCTGATATAATGGGGGGACAAGGCCCAAAATAGGGACACATTTTAAGGCAAAATATGCAGTTGATGTCACAAAATACATACTACTGTGAGGACAAAGTTAAAAGCAGGAAAAAATGAACCACACAGAGATGACATCAACCGTACATTCTGCCTGATGCCCCATCAATGGAAAAGTACCGATTTGCCTGACATTTATTCAGTTGCCTGCTACAGCAAAAGCCATAGTTTGCAGAGAGCTTACAAAGCATCAAAGGATCTCATTTTTGAAAGGTATCAGTCAGGAAAAGGGTACAAAACAATTTCCACGGCATTGGATATATACCATGGAACACAGTTAAGACATCAAAAAGTGGAGAAAATATGGGACAACAGTGACGTTGCAAAGAACTGGACATCCCTCCAAAATTGATGAAAAGACAAGATGAATACTGGTCAGGTAGGCTGCCAAGAGACCTAGAGCAACACTGAAGGAGCTGCAGGAATTTCTGGCAAGTACTAGTTGTGTACTACACATGACAACAATCTCCCATATTCTCCATATGTCTGGGCTATGGGGTAGGGTTGCAAGTCAGAAGCTTTTCTTACACAGAAAACATCCAGGCCCAGCTAAAATTTGCAAAACAATACATCAAGTCTCCCAAAAGCATGTGGGAAAATGTGTTATTGTCTGATAAGACCAAGGTTGAACTTTTTGGCCCCAATTCCAAAACGTACAGTTGGCGCAAAAATAATATTTCGCATCACCAAAAGAACACCATCCCCACGGTGAAGCATGCTGGTGGCAGTATCATGCTTTGCAGTTGCTTTTCTTCAGCTGGAACTGGGGCTTTAGTCAAGGTGGAGGGAATTATGAACAGTTCCAAATACCAGTCACTTTTGGCCAAAAACCTTCAGGCATCTGCTAGAAAGCTGAAGATAAAGAAGAATTTCACCTTTCAACATGACAATGACCCAAAACATACATCCAAATCAACAAAATAATGGCTTCACCAGAAGAAAATTAAAGTTTTGAAATGGCCCAGCCAGAGCCCAGACCTAAATCCAATAGAAATCCTGAAGGGTGACTTGAAGAGGGCTGCGCACAAGAGATGCCCTCACAATTTGACAGATTTGGAGCACTTCTGCAAGGAAGAATGGGCAAATATTGCCAAGTAAAGATGTGCCATGCTGATAGACTCCTACCCAAGAAGAATGACGGTTGTAATTAAACCAAAAGGTGCTTCAACAAAGTATTAGTTTAAGGGTGTGCACACATATGCAACCAGCTTATTGTACGTTTTTTATTTCTTATATTTTTCCCCTAACAGATTTGTTTGTTTCTCAATTGAATTGTACAGGTTATAGGTCACATTAAAGGTGAGAACAGTTTTGAAATTATTTATTGTCTCATTTTTTATATCACAAAAACCTGGCATTTTAACAGGTGTGTGTACACTTTTTAAATCTACTGCAGAAGCATGCACTGTTGTTTTGTCAGTAAGGTCTTTTGTATAGGTAACTGCCATTGTGGAAGAGCAGTCAGGCTCATCAGCAGAGAAAAACATGGTTGCCTTAGTGAAGAAGTTGTTCTCATACTTAGATTGACTTTGTTTTGGAGTTAGCAGCACTTTCAGAATCAGAAGACATTCAGGGAAGCGATATTTTAAGGTGTGGGTCCATTTCAAGGAGGAAGTTCCTGTCCTCTAAACTGTGTTGTAAAGAAGACCAAATTAGGTTTTTGACTGGACTGTTGTAATGTGCAGCAAAAAATGGCCACTTCTAGGAGGCTCCATAACAGTACAGTGTCTTATAATATATGTAGATCAATCTTTGATTAATCCACCCATGTTATCTTTCTAATTAGGGCACCTAGTAACTGATTCTGAAAATCAGAATTGTGAAATGCTGAAAGATGCAAGTTGAGATGTAATTCTTTTTTTCTCATTGTTAAATTATTTAGTTATTTGTAGAGTTAGAATGATCTGATTCCTTTGGGTCTGAATATGTCCCACATCACTCATCTTGAACTGAAAGTGTACTCTCTGAAAATTCTCCTGAAAGCCTGTCAGGGCCATGTAAACTGCTTTTTCCTCCTTCAGGATCATATGAGGCAATATTTTTCTTTTTTTAAGTTATTTTGCCCCTCATGCCTATTGACCACCAATCTCTTTCTTTCTAACTCTCCATTTATTCCTCATAATACGATGAGTGCTAGGGATCTGATCTGTTGACACGATGTCATCAAGGTAGCTTAGAAGGGTAGATGACTTCTTCCGTGACCTATATGCTGTTTCCCTTGGCAGCCTGATGTCAGTGAGCTCTCACGATACTATCCTCATAGTATGTGCGCACACTCTCACACACACACATTGCTGCTGAATACTGCTACTGTGCTACACACAGCATGAATGGGGCAGATGGCTCAACCCGTCTTTCATACATTCCAGCCTCTGCTGAGAGGCAGTTATGCAGAAGCCTGGGCTGTCTCCCTCCCCCCAAGTATGAGTGAACTTCCAACAGCCATATACTCCCACAATCCCTTCCTGCAAACTCCTCCAGTTACTGGGTCACTAATCCTACATTACCTGGATCATAGTCAGGGCTTCATTCCTGTGTACAACAAAACAGGCAACGTGAAGAGACCTTAGCAATTTAGACCAGTTGCCCTGCATCAATAGGTTGTTGAACTATCCTCCTAATTATAAAGCAAACAGTTTGTTGTCAGAGACTTGATTTCAGACGGGAAAATAATGTAATTCTAACAGGTAAGCTTTCCGCATACTTCTGCTCTATAAATCCCTTCTGTATCTATTGAACAATTGTCCAGTAAATCCTTGCAATGGTTCCCCATATTTCTGAGATACCACTGTCATATCATCTGAAGTCTTACATAAGAGATCAGAAGGCAAGAAGACATACATCAGAGCTCTCAAAAACAGTCCTGTTATGATGATGCCTTGTTGCTGTGAGAATTTCATCAGAATTATATGAATCTGTTTGCTTGCTCTGGGTTGGGAAAACTTTCAACAACATTAAAAAGCCATAAAACTGTTGTTGATTTTGAAAGGATCAGAGAAGACGTTTCATAATTTATTATAAACCCTAGATACTGGAATTTTTTTCTTACCATGTTCAGTCAACAGATCTTTATATTTGCCATTGTCAAGCCATCACCCAAAATTGAAGAAATAGTTGGTTTTTTTTTTCCTGAGACATGCAAACAGTGGGGCTAAACACTCATTAAATACTTTAGGAGCTGTAGATAGACCAAATGGCAGATAGGAAAGTTGAAGTTTATACTGGGCTACCAAGAATTTAGTTTTCATGAGTTTTCACATTAAAGTAATCATAATTATATTTCACATTCAAGGTTGCCATATAAGAGTTTTGCACTATGAAGTGAAGTAGAGACTTCAGAGTAAATATATTTTTGTATTTATAGTCTTGTTCAAATTTGTTAAATAACAAACTGGTCTTAAGGTGGTGTCTTTTTTCCTTAAATAGAAACAGTATGAAGCAAAATCCCTCATTTAATTGGAAGATATATTCTGTATTGCTTTATAATAAATAAATTACAATCTGTAGCGCTTGATGAGCGGTATCTGTGGAACAAGCTGCATTTAAAGGTTCTGAAAAAAATCTTCTCTATAGCTTTGCTAAACTTTTTCTTAACATTTTGATTGCAGTATTCTCTTGCAGTGCAGAAAAATGACCATGAAACTTGTCTCCTAGGGGGTAAATGAGGAAGGGTATAAGGGGAAAAGCAGTCATTTTCACCGATTGTTTCTCCTGTTTCCTGTTGAACTTTGAGCTACAATGCATTTGCTTTTCTTTTATGTTGTTTTTGTTGACAAAATCATTTAGGAAGAGCTCCATTTATATAAATTGTTTTCTTATTTGCAATGCAATTGTTTTGATATTGAGGAATAGGAAGTGCGTACATGGCTTTAGTTAATGACCCTTCTCATCTGCTGGGTCAAACAAATAATTAATTTTATGTCACAGGCTCACCATGTAGGAGGTCTCTGTTGTCCACACTGCAAGACTGTGTTGTGAGTCATGGAAACATTCCAAAACAATGGCAACACATGATGAACGGTCTATAACATTGTCCAAATGCTTCCATGTATGAACTCCCTTTTATTCCATGTAGCAACTAATTTAATAGCACTACCATGAAAATGTTGTGATTTTGATTGCTTCACCAAAGAAAGTTATCTGAGAGCTGTTGAACTATGTTTATTTATTTTCCACTCTGACATGTAGATTGGAAAACAAAACATATTAGAGAGAGTTGTATCAGTTGTGTTTTATAGGATGCTTGCTTAATTTTTTTACATGCTTGCAGTATTTACCGATGTCCTGTATGTATTCTTTGTATGAAGTCAACTGTGTCTCAGGCTTAATTTTTAGTTAATGCAAGGTAATTTTGGAGGATTATAACAGTGATCTTTGCATTTAACTTTAGGGGGGTTTATTTTACTGCATTTGTTTGCATGTCTGCTGTGTGGTAGTCACTCAAAGTAAGAGTTGCGTGGTGTGCCGGCTTAATGCAGTCTGTATCAGGTGTGATGGACTCGGTTCGAAACATGACTCTCAGGTTTTGTGCAGAGTTTCTAAAGTGAAAGATTATTTTTTCTCCTCTTCTTGCTAATTTAAATGAACTGTCCTCATCTTTAGTTGTTATACTGCTTGCTTTTCCTCCCTCAGGTATTTCACTTCTTTGTCATGCTACCTGGGTCTGTCCTCACACTGTAAACCAACATCAGCTGTGCAGTAGATTCTGTCCAAACACTTCACACAGGCACCCAAGCAAAAGAAAGGCAAGCAGAAAGAGAAAATTTGAAGGTGCATTTCCCACTTATTTTGCCAATTGTATTTAGTATTTATACTTCTACTTTTTGTCTTTTATAACAGTTAAGACAAGAGGTATCATCTTTGGGTGCTCTTTGCTTGACTCTTCCTTTCAAAATACTTCTATCGCAGTAGATACGTTCCCTTTAGGGTTAGCCTAATCCATTAAAGTGGTGGAATAACATACAATGCTTTACTGTCATACAATTATTAGCACTGCCTTTTTCCTCTTAAGCTCTCATTTCTGAAAAATGCAAGCATTTATACCTATCCTTTTTGAGCACTCTGCTACACACAGGCCATGACTGATTAACTGCCAACCCAGTGGGATTTGTGTCCCAGTTTTCTCCACTTCCACCCCCAATTCCTTAGCCACCCCCAAGACCACCCATGGTATTTGTTCCAATCTCCAACCACTGTCACACCCTCAATACACACCTCTTTTGACACCACCATAAAAGCATACAGCCCTTCTATCTCACTACCCTGACAGTCAGTACTACAATATTAGAAGCTTTAACTGCCACTTACAACTTCCTGTACAAACACAACATACATCCAGTCAATACTATATTCCTCTTTCCAGAACTTACACTGTTCTACCTCCTTTTCTTTTTATCTCCCTCACTCCCTACTACCAATTGTAAACATTTTCAAAACACTTGCATGACCCAGTCATCATGTTGATATGTATTGCCCCTAATTCCATAACTTCCTCACCAACAAACCACCACAACTCCCCAATAATCAGATCAAACCTATTTCCCAGCTTACCACTGCCAATAACACTCTTCTGTATGATTATGGACACTCAGAAACAAATTTCCTCAGCCTAAAAACACCAAAAACCTCATTTAGACTATCCTTTATACTCCTTCTTAAGAGTAACATTGAACCCAACCCAGGCACAACAATTCCCTTTCCTCAACATCAGAACTACTCTCTTCCTACACTGGCCAGTGCCCTCCTCAATGCACACAGCATCACAAACAAACTAGACCACATAAATGTGTTTATTTCCCAGCACAACTAAGACATTCTAGCAGTCACAGAATCCTGGGTCAAAAAAGACTCCCCAAAGTTCCAACCCTTTCTAACCTCCTACAAGTATGTCAATAGGGCCAGATCAGGCAAACAAACAGGTGGAGGCTCTCTAATTTTGTAAAGGAATAACCTAAACCCAGAAATTATTGCCCAAGTAAATTCCTCCTCAGACTCCAGTCCTAAATGAATTCTCCTAAAATTTCCAACTCATAAAGAAAGGCAAACCACAACTGATTGCTACAACCTATTTATCACCCCCTGCTTCCCTAGATAAATTCAAATCATTCATCACCATCCTTAATAACTGCCCCAAAGATAATAACATAATCATTTTAGGGTACTTCAGTCTTATTTATCTTTCCCCTCTTTCATCTGACTTGGATACTTTCCTAGCAAACCTAGGTCTCCTTCAGCTCATAAAAGAGCCAACAAGACCTAACCTAAGGTTCTCCAAGCATTCCACAATCAAGCTGATTATTACAAATATACCAAAATCCATTGCCAACATAAACATTGTGCCACCATCACTATGTGACCATTGCCCAGTCACCCTTACAATTGTCGGCCATCCTATAAAACTACCGTCAATATTAAAAGCCTTGAGAAACCAGAGTAGCACAAATATAGACAAACTCATAACCTTTCTCAAAGCCCATAAATGGAACCATAAACTCTCCTTACATGACCCTAGTTTGCAGCCTCTGTAAGCCTAACCAACTTTCTGCTCCAGCTGCTAGACAAACTCTTCCCACTTATCCACAGGCTTTATAAACCCACCAAAACTGAATAGCTATCCACTGAAATCAAACATATTTTAACTCTAAGGGATAAAGCATGGCAGAAATGGAAACAGACCCCACAACTGACAACCGCACCTCCATTATAGTCTTGCTTAACCAAACCAAGAAATCCATCAGAAGGCACAAAACAAATTTCCAAAAAAAGAAACAAATTGCTCTCTTACATTCTCCTAAAGACATTTGGAAAAAAGTTAACCTACTTACAGGAAACAAAATCTCCTTAAAGATACCCTGCCTGCAAACACCTTCAGCGTGGTGCAACAAAACTTTCTCCAGAGCACTTCCTTAAAGAATTTAGGAATAAAAATATCTTAAAAAAACTCAAGCCAACTACTTTGGCCACAGACAATCTACCAGCAGAATATCTGAAATTAGCTGCCGATGCCATCTCAGTCCCCGTGACCATCTTAGTTAACTGCTTTATTACTGAAAATAAAACACCTAAACTCTGGAAAATAGCACATATAATTCCCCTTCACAAAGGAGGTAACTCCAAAAATCTAACTATCGTCCCATAGCCATACTGTCCCCTTTTTAAAAATGTTGGAAAAATGCATTCATACACAACTGCTAAAATACCTATTAACAAACAATATCTTAACTTCCACCCAACACGGTTTCCAACCTAATCATAGTACCACTACAGCAATAATGAGTTTTACCAATACCATTAACCAATTTAGTACTGAAGGAAATCTAGTCTCCTCAACTTTTCTGGATCTGTCAAAGGCATTTGACACTGTATCCCATTCCAAACTCTTAAATGCCATAGCCGATTTCAGCCAGACAGCACTAGCCTGGTTTAAAGACTATCTGGATAGCCGTCAACAAGCAGTATTATTGCAAGAAAACCTCTCCCCTCTTCTTCCTGTAACCTTAGGAGTTCCACAAGCTTCTGTCCTTGGCTCACTCCTCTTCACAATCTTCACTAACAAACTTCATACAGCTACAAAAGGTTCCTCACTCATACAGTATGCAGATTATTCAACCCTTATATGTGCTGCTCCTACCCTCCAACAACTAGAACAAATTACTCAACAGTCATTTGCAGCTATTGAAGCTTGGCTAACTAATACCCAACTAATTTTGAATCCCAAAAAAACACAACTAATCCTATTTCACCCTACTAGAGCCCCTGACACCCCCCCCAGCATTCAAAATTATCTCAGCCAATAATACCATTATACCTCCCGTTCCCAGTACTAAGCTATTAGGGGTTACAATTGACCAGAATTTGCTATTTGATGCTCATATTTCACAGTCCATTAAAAAAGTACATAAAAAATTAGGGTGCCTCTACAGGATTAAACACTATCTCACAGCCGACACCATAGTTACTATTGCCAGAACTCCCCTTACCTCAACCTTGCTTTATGAATCCCGAATCCTTACCGACATTAGAAAGGCTGATATGACAAAACTAGAAACCTGTTACAATAAAATAGCAAAATTCACTACAGGTGCTAACTCTAGATCCCACCACTGCCACTCTCTCAGAAAACTTTCATGGCTTGAACTCCCTTCACTGCTAAACTACAATCAGCTCAACATGGTCCACCATATTATAAACCAGCCTGAAAAATTTCCAGCTCTAAAGAACATACTAACAAACTACTCCAATAAACATCTTCTTCATTCTGGCAATAAGGCACTATTAGAAATAACAAAAAGCAAACATCATGCTGGAGATTCCCTCTACTCGTATTACGTCACCAAAGCATGGCATAGTCTTCTATTACACATCAAAACCAATACTAATATAGAGCAATTCAAAAAACTACTAAAAGCCCACTTATCTACCTCATGGATATGCCCGTGTACTGAACCACAATAAAAAATACACTAAATTAAAAATAACCATAACACTATCTAAATCATACCATACTAGACAAATATTTTCAAAGTTAATACTTGTAGTCTCTGCTACTATCATCTTACGTAGTTTAACTAAAATCCCTTATAGCTCCATCCCTGGAACGTCACTACATACTTATCAAGCATATTTACCTCTATTTCCCTCTTCTCTCTCTCTCTACACATCTCCTACATAACAATCCCATAACCTTATGCACACAGTTATTAACTAACCTGGTAAAGCTTGCACTAAAGTAACCAGCTAGAACAGAACTACCTATACAACTTTTTCTTCTCCTCAATAGTAACCTTAGCTACTAGTCTGTCTTTTTTCTATCCCGTCTAATATTCCACCAAGTGTAACATGTTTTTCTTCACAAAATGAAATGTAACTTTTTATTGTTTCTCTTACAAAATATTATGTAATATGTTAAACTTGTTAACTTCTCTTTTGTAAAATTGTTAAGTTTTAATTCTTTGTATGTCTTGGAACTTTTCTCACCGGGCCTCCGCTGAAAATGGACATGTTGTCAGTCGGACATTCCTGGTAAACAAATGTAAAATAAATACATTTAGCAATCCCATCAATAAACTTCACGCGTCCTACAGATCATGCAATGCCCACCCAGCCATAATTCATTCTCCTCTTCCTGTTCAAATACATACGTCCCAAAAAAGTCTCTATTCTACTTGAAGATATTTCCACTGACACCCCTCCTGGATCTAACAACATAAACCCCTGGTTCATATACCACTACAGAGAACATCTATGTCTTCCTCTCACCCACATATATAATCTATGTCTCATACAAAAGATTGGGCCACAGATTTGGAAAACCATCCTAATTAAACCCCTCTCAAAGCAAACCAACCCAAAAGGTACCTCTCACTTCTGTCCACTGTTCATCCTCCAAATTCTGAGCAAACTTCTTGAAAAGATAAAAAGACAGTCTTTACCCAACTCAACCTCTGTATCCAGCAGTACCAAATGCTCTCCTCCAAACAACATGGATTCAGGCCTGTACAAAGTACTACAACAGCATTTTGGTCCCTAACTGATGACATCCTGCTAAACACTGATAGCAGCCTCCTTACAAGTGCCCTACTTATAGACCTGCCAAGAGGCATTTTACCTCATTGACCAACATCTTCTCCAAAATAAACTAATTCAAATTGGTACCAATCCCTGGTTTAAAAAGTGACAGACACTTCAGAGTTAAAATTGGATCCTCTCAATCAGAATCTGCACCTATTACTAAAGGTGTACCACTTGGATCCATGCTTGCCTCCACCCTTTTCTCCATATTAATTAACAAATTTCCTTGTGACTTCCTCCATCTCTCACTTATCCTCTATGCTGATGACATGGTCATTTACTGATCAGGTTATTCTCACACCAACATTCAATGCCAACTCCAGTCAGACCTGCATGACCTCCACCAATGGCTCATAAACCATAAACTACTCAACCCCACCAAGAACAAAACTATACATTTTGGAACTCCACAGAAAACTCACCAAGCACCTGACTCTAACCATCCTTGACCTACACAACCATGCCGTACAGAAAACCTCCACCTTCAAATACCTAGGACAATGGCTTGATTAGTCACCAAGCTTCCATTTCCACATAGACAAAGTGAGAGCCAAGATAAACTCCTCCTCTTCTGTGCCAGAAAGAGCTCCCCTTTTCTATCCCAACCAAACACAGCAGCCATTGGCAAAGGAGTTGTCCTTTCTCAACTTGAATATAGGTTCCCAGTTTTTGTTTCTCTCTCCAAGAAAAACATTGCCACACTCCAGACTATCTCTAATAGTATCTGCCAATTCATTACAAACTCACATCTCTGTGAACATCACTGTATTTTCATAGAAAAAGCTGAATGGCTACCCATAAATCAAAGATCTAACCTACATTTAGGATTATAACTCTACAAACTACTCCCAACTCCACACGTTTACTCCCTTTGCAGCTAGACTTCACAAAAAAACTCCTCATATTGTCCTCATACTGCTAGACAGGTGTCCAGGAAAGTAAATATTGTGGGAAGAAACAGCCAGGGAATTGTTATGGCTAGGCTTGTATAGGCCCTAGGGCCGATAGCCTAGTACCAACCTATGAACCTATATAACTTGAGAGACACCACTGACAAGCCGCATCAACTTTCATTACCCCTCAAACCAAACTCCACAGCACTGTACATGCTTTTCCCCCTTAGGCACCTAACCTTTGGCAAGCTCTCCCCATTGACATTAAGAAAATTAAAACATATTCCAAATTTACAGTGCAACTCAAAATGCACTTTTTCATCCAAGCCAAATGCACCTGCTTCAACACATAACATATAACATATCACATAACATGTCTTCTGAGTCGTGTCTCCTCTCTCAAGTTTCACTAACGATTGGCCTGCTTTACAACCAGTGTGTAAATAAGTATATTGGGGTCTATATTAGAACATTGAAGTTTCAAAACTTCGAATGTTGTAATATCGGCCCCTATTCAGTGAAAGCTGAAAACATCGAACATACAGAACAGCAAATTTTTTCCTAGGGAAAAATTTGCTGTTCTAAAACACATACACACAAAACAGGCACACCAAACAAACAGCAATCTGCACACATACACCTAAAATCTTACACCTAACCCTACACTAAACTATACACACACCACTAACTATCTACTTACCTTAACCCAAACCCTAACCCTACGGTCCGTCACAATCACACACTCACCTCACCCGTACCCTATCCCTAACTCACCTACCCCACCCTAACCCTCACGTCCACACAATCGCACACTTACCTGACCTGCACCCTAAACCTAACTCATGTAACCTGCCCTAACCCTCACATCCACACAATCGCACACTTACCTGAACCCTACCCATAACTTTCCACCACAGCGCTGAAAATACTGAAGCAACAGAAACTGACAACCGAATTCTTTCCCTAGGAAAAAATTTGGTTTTCTGTTGCTTCGATATTTTCAGCTTTCACTGAATAGAGGTCGATATTAGAACATTCGAAGTTTTGAAACTTCGATGTTCTAATATAGACCCATATATTGTACATTATATTTTGCATTACATTGCAGTCTGCTTGTTCACTAGAATGTATATACACTATTATTTTTTCTGTGTAATTAGTCTGAACTATTCTGTTATTGCTTACATTTCTATACTTTTTGTTTGAGGAATGTTTTATATTTCTCCCAGGCTGAGCCTAAAATTGGCCAATATTGATCAGTGTACCATCTCGGCAAACAAATATAAATAAATAAACAACTAATATTTCTATTCTGTGACATAAAAAAAAAGCTAATTTTCTTTAATTTGCTCTAAAATGAAATTTTGATATCTCTCCACATGAGCATTCAAGACTGGGGTAAAGAGTTCTCTTTATCAGAAACCTGAAAGACATGAAAATAAATAAAAAATGAAATATCATACTGTGTGAGCTTTATAACTAACTATCCTAAACTAATGTCTTTCAGCTTTTCCTGGTTAGGGGTCACCACAGCAGAACTCCGGTCCGCTAATGATTGGCAGTGGATTTTTATGGTGCCGAGTTGCCAGCCTGGCACCCAACCTTCAAAGAAGGCACACCCATTCACACACGCACCTACCTGCATGTCTTTAAATGTCACTCGACCGTGGGGAGGACATGCAGACTCCACAGAGAAGGTGTTCCAGCCGAGAAACGAACCAGAGAACCTCTTGCTAACTAACTATCCTAACAGACCATATTCGATTTGCATGCATTTTCCATATTTATCTTGTAGCTTCGAATCCACCAACAGATAAAGATGTACAAGGAACAGCTTTTCTCTCTGGTTGGACATAAAGTAGCAATAGTACCAAGATATGCCTAATGTGAACTATATACATCCTGTCTTTGTACTGGTGATTTAAACTTTCTATCAACATTTTCAGGGGCAAAGACACAAACTTCTTCTTCTTCTTTCAGCTTTTTCCTGGTTAGGGGTCGCCAAAGCGGATCACCTGTCCGCTCATGATTGGCAGTGGAGTTTTTACGGTGTTGATTTTCCAGCCCGGCACCCAACCTTCCACAGAAGGCACACACAGACACGCACTCATACCTAGGGCCAATTTAGAGTGTCCAATCCACCTACAGCATGTCTTTGGGATGTGGGAGGAAACCCACGCGACCACAGGGAGGACATGCAGACTCTGCACAGAAGGCACCCCAGCTGAGGATTGAACCGGAGAACCTCTTTCTGTGAGGCAGCAATGCTAACCGCTGCACCATATAGTTTTAAAATATCCTGAAAAGGGTAGTTGAATGGTCATACTTTTCACTTTGAATCTGTCACTCATTGTCTCTCTATAGCTCTTCTCAAGTGAAGAGGGATTCATTGTAGGCTAGCTGACAAATTCACCTTCGCTGAGTTTTACAACGTTATCCCTTTTTGTCTGTGGCTCCTGTACCCATTTTTAAAAAGGAGTTAAAGATGAAAGTTATAACATTCAAAACTGGCAATTGACCGCCACAATCACACTGTAATGTTTTATTTATGTTTGACTGAAGGGCGCTGAGGAAAAACAGTGAATGGGAAAGAGCCACTCCACAGACAAAATTATTTCAGTAACAGTGGAAGATGTGAAGCACTGAGAAAGGGGAGAAATAAAGAAAGCTCTTACCAATGTTGACTATTTAGGAATACCATGTACACCAACCAAAGTTCCATGGGGCACTGGCGTGAGACCAACATAGGCTCTTATAGTGGCACAACTAGACCTGATGAAACTTCTGGGCAGGAAAAAAATAGAGCACATAAGTTATGTGAACCCTAGATGTTCTGATTTACTGTTATACAGAAATTCCTTGTAGATGTAAAAGTGTTCTTCATCCATTACAGATCTGAGATGGGTTTGAAATCCAGTGTCATTATTCAGTAACACTAAGAAATGAGAAAAAGTAGGAACGGAATCAGAAGGGTAACAATTCTGCACTTTTGAACCATCAGGTGCATGTTACATTTGAGAGATTCCTGGAGAGATCTCCAGTCTTCTTTCTTGATAACTAAAAAATAAAACCAGATTCCCTAAAGGGAGAGAAAACTCTTTCTATAACATTTTTTCTGATTTCTCCTCTAATATTTGGCCTACTGGAGAAAATAGAAGGTGACAATATAGTAAACTTTCTTACATCTTAGCTTCCAAAAACTTTAAACTTACCTGAATCCATGTCTTTTGGTATCAAATAAGATTTGACAATGATTACTGTACAGCAGTCATGACAAAAAGAAGAGAATTTCTGTATTTGATGAAAGAACTAAAGAAAATACAGATCAAAGTATATTTACTGTTTGCTGCAAGACTTAAAATATTCCTTCTGGACTCATTTAATGTGATTTAGAATTTACAGTAAATGAAATAGGTTACTAAGGTTATGAATGTATTAAAACCTGAGTACTTGCTGTATTTTATAATTTTTTAGTTATTAGTATATTTGTTTCACCACAGAAAGTATATTTAACTTTAAAATTATTAATATTTGTCAAACAGTATTGATTGGGTCTGGTGTAGTTGTGAAAGTGCTGGGGAAAGCCCTTAATTGTTTTGATGTTTTTTGAGAAGTACAAGTGGTTCCCTAGTGTGGAAGAAGTTTGTGATTTGTTCTAGTTATTGTGCTTTTACTTGTATATCCTTTAGATTAGATTAATTACTCTTTCATTAAATCTCAGATCACAGTGTTTCGAGATAAATAAGTAAATAAAGTGAATGTCGGATGGCACGATGCCAGGGTATTCCTATGGGCTAGGCTTGTAAAGGCTCCAGGGCCATTAGCCTAGTACACACCTATGAACCTATGATGGAAATGAAAAAAAAATCTATCTTGTTCCTTTGCAGCACCTATCCAACCATCATTTGAAAATACTTTTCAAATTTGCCTCTACCTGCTGGATTCTATTTACTGCTGATGGTATGGGGTGGTGGAAGAGACACTTACAGAGGAGTAAAAAGTGGCATTTGCTGCAGTAAACAGTCACTTAGCTCTTAACAACTTGACCTGATTGAAAGGGCATAACCCTAAACCCTAAGTTTGTCAGAGATCCCTACCTCATCTGGTTACTGACCCTTCCCCTTCTATAAGGTCTGTAATGGAAGCACTGCCTGTGAAAAGGAGAACTGTCTTAAAAGGAAGCTTGTTACAATGTCTGCCTTTTAACCTTAGTTGCAAGTGGACTCTGTGGAGGTGTAGGGTGTTCAACATGGAAGCTTTTGTTTTATTTATTTTTTTACCCAATACTTTCATAAGGCTACGAGCATACTGACTAAAAGGGAACTTTGAGGACAAAAAGAGTGCCATAATTCTATTTACAATATACTTTATGAAGAGCAATCCCTTAAGCCCTGTGTGCCTTTTGAAAGTAACCAGAGATAACAAAATTAAAGAAGGAAAAATATTCATCAAATTGTTTGTTAATGGGGCTTTTTTGCTGACATTCTTAACTCATTCAGACGTGAAGAAGAGGATGATTACTCCCATTCTTTTCTGAAGTTTTTTAATCTTAGAACAATATCATAAGCAGTATGAGTTCAAAGAAATGCAAAGTATGAAAACTGATCAGTAAGTGATAGGTCACATATTGGTCTTAGCATCAGAGGTCTGGTGACATTGAACTAGTATAGTAAATATATTAAAGAAAAACAGTTTTACTTGTCAAAAATTATTATGGTCAAACAAAGGATTATATTTCTGTAAAGCTGCAAGTTACACCCAAAATGTCAGTGAGCTATTTTTTTTTTTTTTTTTTTTTTAACAGCTTTCCATTGAAGTATGACAAGACCAGGTAACACTGCTGTTTGATGATATTGCACATTCAGTATAAATTATGCATATTATATACTATATGACTGGTGGCAACCTGTGTGCCATAACATTGTGTATAACAAGGCAAGATTTGCTTGCTGGCAGGCCACACGGCTTTTATAATATTAATTCTGATATGATAATATAGATAATATTCATAATTGCTCTAACAAACTTCTGGAAGCCTTCACATTTACCTCCATGTTTTAATGCCAATTTTAAACACCAATGGCTTGCATATGCCACCCCCAACTTGACTGTTATCACACTGCATTTCAGCATAATTAATGCAAATATGGAAAATGAGATATTTTCATAACATTTTGCAAATGTTCTTTAATAATTTCACCCATGTACATCACTAGGTTTTGCCCAGCAATTCATGTCAGCGTTTAGATGGTACTTTGGCATCAAACTCTGTTTCTGCATAATTTTTATATGTGAGGTTTTATGACTTTTTAAAATAGGAATTAATTGTTTTTGAATAGTAGATTGTATTATGAAGCATTTTATACAGCTAGTATGTCTTTAAATACTTTTGGCGGTTTTCAGTATGTAATAATCCAATTAAGGTGATTATAAAATGGATTGAACCTGTTGAATTTACTGTTCTGAGGAAGACTGTGACATACAGTTGAAAGCGCTTAACCCGTGTTTTATGTCGTGTGGATTTACCATTAAATAACTTTTCAACTTTTATTTTGCATCCTGGTGTACGAGCAGTGTGTTCTACAGCACATCTATCTGGGTTGTGTTATCTAGTTGCTCATTTTCAGCGTTTAGATGGTACTTTGGCATCAAACTCTGTTTCTGCATAATTAATGGAAATCTGTAAAATATTTCATTTTTCTAAAACCTTTTGCAAGTACTATTCAGTAATTCAAACCCTGTACATACAGCTTGCCTTATGTGAAGTGACACCCTAGGTGAACATATCCATGATGTTCCCACTGGCCCACATACACAAACACACACCACTGCCTCCATCCCCCAAGTTAACTTCTCCATCATGGCCTCCCCACAACATCCACATTTTTCTACCTTTTCATATTTTATTCTTTGTTTGCATATTGTGTCTTAGTGTACTACTTTTCTTGTACCATTTCAACATGCCCTAAGTGGGCCAGATGGTATTGTAATAACTGTGGAGGAAACAACAGAATTAAGTCAAGGGTCTGGGGACTGCTATATATCAGACCCGCAATATTCCCTTAACAGTCGAATGCTGATAATATTAGCTTGTGCTTTAAATAAACATTTCTGTCTGAGGATGTTTTCATTTTACCTTCCATGTTTTACTGTCATTGTTTTATTAACATCCACAACTTGTATAAACCCCAACATGATAGTTTCACACACTGTCTTTAACATCAAATGTATATGGAAACTATTTAATATTTTTCATTTGTTTTTTGCAAACACTTCAACAATAGGTTCATACTAGGCTATCTGCCCTGGGGCAATTATAAGCCTAGCCCAATTCTGTATGGCTTACGCCACCCCTTGATTTGAGTATACTGTGCCCTTTTTAAGGTTTAGTTTACTGTGCCTCTGTCTAATAGTGACACAGGAGTAATCCCTGGGACAAACCTACGATCCCCCATCCACCTATCGAGATTCTTCTTGAAGAGATTCAGTGAGGTGCTCTGCCTCACATGAACTGGAATTCTATTCCAGAGCAAAGGGAGCCTCTGGGTTATGAACCTGTCCCTCCAGCAAGTTCTATTTATTTCTGTGCTGAGGTTCAAGTCCCTCAAGCATGTGGCTCTAAGGGATTTAGATTTACTGAGGTGGAGCATGTCCATTAATTCTGGATTTGACATAGCTTTGTATGTCAGGCATAGATCGCCTCGAAGTAGGTGGCATGCAACTGAGTAGAGCTGGAGTTTTTTTAACCGAGCAGCATATGGCATCTGTTTGAGACCCTTGATCCTCTTGGTGAGATACTTTTGGGGTCTTTCTAATTGCTGCAGGTGTCGGGTAAGGTACATCCCAAAAGGGGCATTGTATTCTATGATGGGCCTGATGAGGGATGAATAAAGGGGCACGATTGCCTCTCTTGATCTTGATGTGAAACCCTTCGTGATGAGGTGGGCTATGTAGAAGGTCTTTCTAACCACTTTGGCAATGTGGTTTTCAAAGGAGAGATTGCTATCAACTTGGGTCCCCAGGTCCCTAATAACTTTCTCTGTACTTAATGGGTTTCTGCCCATGTGGTAATTTGTGGGCACATTGTTTTTGCCAAAGGGTATGACTATACATTTTTTGGCATTTAGCTTTAAACCATGGCGCTGGCACCAGTTATCCGTCTCTATGAGACCTTTTTGAAGGATGTTTGTGTCAGCTGGAGAGTTGACTATGGCACCCAGTTTGCAGTCGTCTGCGAACTTGGTGAGCCATAGTCCTCCCACGTTTGCCTGTACCTCGGAAAAGTATATACTGAACAAGAGTGGTCCCAGGACAGAACCCTGTGGGATGCCACTTGTGACCGGTTTCGAGTCTGACATGGCTCCAGCAACTCTCACTCTGTGGGTTCTGTCTTTGAGCCAGTTTGCGACCCATCTTGTGACAAAGGGTTTATATTTAAGCTGGATAGCTTATCTATGATGCCCGAGTGGGGTATTGTGTCAAATGCCTTTGCAAGGTCCAGATAGGCTGTGTGGACTACCTTCCCTTCATCTATGGCTTTGGTGACTGTTTCGAAGAAGTCAACCAGGTTCAAAAGGCAGGATCTGCCCTTGACAAAGCCGAACTGGGTAGGATCTAGTGTCTGTAGGTCCCCAATGTCTTTGTTTATGAGCTCTATGATGATCCTCTCCATAGCCTTGCAGACTAAGCTAGTCAGGCTTATGGGGCGATAGTTTCCAGGGTCCGTAGAGGCTACACCTTTGTGGAGTGGGACCATGCCATTCTGTGGGCACATATCCTGTAGTGAGGCTGAGATTGTATAGCTGTATTATTTGAGGGATTAGTTCCTCTTGGAGTTCATGTAGGACGCAACCTGGCACGCCATCTGGTTCCATGGAAGCAGTGTTTTTTGCTTTGGAGAGGGCAGCCTTCACCTGAGCATCAGAGATGTTTGGGAGGCAGCCCTCTGCCGGGATAGATACTTGCTCTTTTGGGGGGGAGGGGGTGGAGAAGTTTGAACTGAACCTGTCTGCCAGGATATTGGCGATGTCTGTGGGTTCAGTGTATTTTTTGTCATTTAGAAACAACTCAGAACAAGTCTGGGAGTTGCATCCCAGGTTTCTAACATAACTGAAAAAAAGCCTTATGATTGTCTTTGGTGTCCTGTGCAATTTTTCTCTCGAAGCTGGCCTTTGAGGATTTTATGAGGGATCGTAATTTTTTGCTAGTACTGATCAGAGATGCCTTCCCTATTAGGGATTTTGCTCTATCATGTAGTAGCTTCCTCCTTCTGTTGTACAGTTTATTTATGGCAGGGGTCCACCAGACTGGATGCCTGCCTTTGGATGATTGGGTCTTGGTTTTGTTTGGGATAGCATGATCCATGCATTCCTGGAAATGTCCGTAGAATGCGTTTATATAGGATTCTGCAGTTTGGGCCATAGTTTCCACTGGCCCTGGGGCCTTGAAGGATTCCACTTTGGTTTTGAGAATTCTAGCCTTATATATCTAACAGTGATCGCTTTACTGTGCTAGCCAACCAGATCATGTCAACTTGTAGGCATTACTATGCTCCCTAATGCAGGGCCCACCATTAATTAGGTATTAATATTAGAATATCTTTAACTCATTACATCCGAGTGACGCCTCCAGGTGCATTTGCAGTTAACACCTACTGACACCTCTAGGCTTCAAATATTGCTTGCTCATATTTGCATCGATACTTTCAAAACCATGCTGTGTGCAAGGTTGTTAAAGATTTCCTCTAAAAGCTTATACAATAGCAAACTCAACTGCATTAATATCTGACTTCTGTCTAGTACAGGCTAATAGATATTAACTGTTATTTTCATGATATTAATTTATAGATATAATTTCCACATTTTTTCTAAATATCTCATCAAACAAGTAACACAGACAGAACTCCTTAGCCTCTTATGAAAGCTCTCAGCTAGATGAATAAAATGCTGCTGAAAGTATGTGTACAACTCATGATGAGATATTGTAAGTTGTTTACAAAATATTACAAATGTTATAGTTACTGTATGTACTGTGACTTATGAAACTCAGTTTAAGATCTAGAACCTAAAGAATACTACCATTGTAAAACGAGTTTATACTGAAGAGTTTGACACTTACCCTTCTTTAGTAACCCTTATAATCCCAAAGATATTAACATCTGTTTGAAATGCGAGGACTTAATTTGATTCTGTCAAAAGGTTTAGGCTCCGCCCATTGTAATTTACAGTGCAAACTTCCTGAGCTCCATTGGTGTGAATGAGTTAATATTAATCACTTCCATCTCAAGCAGTTATATCTCTGGAAATGTTTATCTTACACAACTCCTCTTACTGAAATTTTTTGTCTAACTGCTTTCACAGCCTGCCAAAATGAAACTATCACACATCATATTTGTATTATTATTGAAAATATGTAAAACATTTCATAAAGCCTGCAAACACTTTTCTGTTACTCAAAACCAGCAAATCTCACAGTGGAGGTTTCACAGTCCGGTTACATCAAACCACGTCAGCTTCTACATGCTTCCTTATGTTCTAATCCTGCAGTACCATTCTTCAGATATTGTTAATATGCAAATATTCTAATATTCATAACTTCAGACAAAGCTGTGCAGCCCAGGATGTTTGCATGTTACCACCTACTTTTTGTGTCTTTTCTTACTTCAGTCCTATGCTTTCCATTGAGGTATGGCAAGACTGTAGAGCCAGTTCATTTCAGTGGCTCCTTGAGAAGTCCTTATTTCAGTGAAAATGAGCTGGGTTGACTCTCTGTTTTCTCACTTTCTCCAATTAAGCATGACCTTGGAAGAACAGCATATAAAATATGGTAAGTGTGGGGAGAGAATTCTCAACAAAAGAGTTAAGGGATCTGTCCCAAGGGGAGAAAGCAGGGAGATAACCCAGCTTATTTTAAGGAAAATGAGTGCTTGACCCTTTAGGAGTTGGTAACACATAAAGTAACCATTATATTTTCAGTAATATACACTGCCATTCATCAACAACTCATGGAATGTACATCTCACGCTGTGTCATTCACTGCAGAAACAAGGAAAATCTATATAATTCAAAGTCTGTATCTTGTATGCCTCCTTTTTGTGGGTAAGATAACCCATACTAGATGTGGGAAAAATAGCCATGGTAATTCGTTAAAGCATGCTGACAACAATAATGGGTGTGCTCCCTTCTCCCACAATTGTACAGTACAATGCTCCATGCAGTTATGAGCTTCCATTTATTACCAGCAACACACTGGCTGTCCACCTTGAGTGGCAACAGTAACTTTGACTAACTGACTAACTAGTGGACAGAAAAAAATGGCAATAGACTTGCACTTTATCTTGCTATAAACAGTAACTCAGGCTGCACAACCCCCACCTCCCCCACCCCCACACACACACTCAAAGCTATTAGAAATGCAATATGCATTTTAGGTAAAGCATATACACATTATATACAATGTTAGCAACATGGTAAGAATGGATTGGAGCTATTTCATTAAACAAGGTACAGCAATGAAATGTCTGCAGAGGCAAATATTTAATGATGTATTTTTAAAAAAGTGCAACACACTGTCAACAAACAAAGCAATACAGGATTGTATAAGGTAATACAAGAAGATAGGGCATCAATATTTGTGGCAAAATTAAAAAATATATATTTATTTTTATTTATTTAACATTTGTTTACCGGGAAAAGTCTGACTTGGAACAAAGCCAATTTTCAGTGGACGCCCAGGGAGAAATGCTCCAGATGCATGTCTTTGTAATGTGGTAGAAAACCAGTGCACCTGGAGAAAACCCACACGAACGTAGGGAGGACATGCAGACTCCGTACAAAAGGCACCCCAGCCGAGAATCGAACCAGAGAACCTCTTGCATGCACACACACACATATATATATATATATATATATATATATATATATATATATATATATATATATATATATACATCTATTCAACCCTTACATTTTAAAATGAATTGTTGGATTACTGTACTTGTTTATATCACACATCCAGTTCAGTATCACTTTATTAATTCAAAAGTGTAAATTGGGATGGAAATGTAACAAAGATGCAGCAATGAAATGATAATTATACTGTCCACACATGCATATATACAAAGATGTGCTCAGCAATTACAACTATTTCTGCTGTGTAGCCCTCAGATGTCTGTGTTTAAATCGATATGTAAAAGTAGATATTTCAGCTCATTGCTGTTAAACACACACAATGTAACACATTGCACACAACTCCTGCATACACACATTTGCAGCCACTTTGTAATGTATTTTAACTTGTTACACTCAGACTTGAACAGTAGATCACATTACATACCTCCATATTCATGAGCACAAACATACAAACACAGATTACCAGTTGCAACCACTTTAAAGACAATGTACACCTCATATGTCTAATTATCAAATGAATGAATACATAATAGCTGCAGTAGTATATTTCAGTTCATTGCTGTAAGTTGCATAGGGTATAACCCATTACAAAACCTGCATGGACACACACACATGCAATGATGAACTCACCATCTGCAGTAGTTTTACTATGCCCATTGCAGATGTCTGTTTGTAATGAAATGAATACATACATACATAAATAATATCTAGAGTAATGTATTTCAGTGGATTACTGTCAGACATGTATAGTGCAACTATCAGAATCCTGAGCATACACCCACATACAAATACACACACGTCCACTGATTACAATGAATGATTACACCCATCTCAGATGTGAGATTGTGATTAAATGAATGAATAAATAGATAAGTAACATCCAGGGTAATATATTTCAGAGCATTATTGTCAGGTGCATATAATGTAATCTGTTACAGCATTCCCTGAGCACATATATACTCACAACTGTATACTCCTCAAATGTCTATCAACAAATGAATAAATAAACACAAAAGTAATTAGCACCAGCACACTGCTTTTAGACACATACACAACAGCTTATTAGAACCCCCACACTTGTGCAAGCCAGACCATTTATATAATCAAAGACACACACATACACAGGTTTATCCACCAATTCCAGGGACTCTAGTGACTATGTCTGCCTCAATTATACATTTTAATTAATTAATACTAGAATCATACAGTGAAACATACCGCAACCCCAAAATGCACACAAATGACAAATGTCAGACTGTGCCAATGAATACCTATGGCAGTTCATGAAACAAGGAAGAGTCCATCTTCCAGAAAATAATGCAAGTTATAGCAAAACAAACACACACAGAAGCATACACACAACTTTACTGAAACAAAAAGTTACTAACAAGTTCATATCACAACTTTCCAGATTTTAAGTATTTTTTCTTGCATTTTTCGACCATTTGTGTTATTCGACGACTGTTTCTGTCTATTTTATAGTGGTATTACCTGTTTTTATAAGTTTTAATTGTTGGTTGCACTTCTTAGTTTAAGTTTGCTTAAAAGTTAAACTACAGGCTAATACACTCAAGTGTACTAGCTTTTGATAGCATTTAATCGAAAAGCAAAGCATTTATTGTGTTTTCTGTTCTGTCTGTGAAAAAAACTTGAAAAAAACAAAAAAATATTCTTGTTCTCCTAACTTTCCCGGCTAGTTTGTTCCAGTGATCAGATTTTGCTGATCCCTGGGCTTTGTCTTGGTTCCTGTACTTCTCCATTTTCTTTGTTTGGTCAGGGGGAAGTTTCTTTACTCACCAGTGGGAGTGGGGAGTACTGAGCTGCTTGTTTGTCCTCAGAGGAGTGGTTTAAGACAGTAACTTGTAGTTCAGTGGCCATTTTGGGTCATTTCCTGCCTTTTCAAGCCCCCTGCTATAAAGCACGCTTTGGCAGGCTTTTCTGGCTGTAGAGAACTCAGCACAGCTCCTCGTGGTATCCAGCAGAGTTCCTAGAGCAGCAGAGAAAGGAAAAAGCAATTTTCCAGATTTTAAGTATTTTTTCTTGCATTTTTCGACCATTTGTGTTATTCGACGACTGTTTCTGTCTATTTTATAGTGGTATTACCTGTTTTTCCTGTTTTATAAGCTTTAATTGTTGGTTGCACTTCTTAGTTTAAGTTTGCTTAAAAGTTAAACTACAGGCTAATACACTCAAGTGTACTAGCTTTTGATAGCATTTAATCAAAAAGCAAAGCATTTATTGTGTTTTCTGTTCTGTCTGTGAAAAAAAAACTTGAAAAAAAAAAAAAAAATATTCTTGTTCTCCTAACTTTCCTGGCTAGTTTGTTCCAGTGATCAGATTTTGCTGATCCCTGGGCTTTGTCTTGGTTCCTGTACTTCTCCATTTTCTTTGTTTGGTCAGGGGGAAGTTTCTTTACTCAAAAGTGGGAATGGGGAGTACTGAGCTGCCTGTTTGTCCTCAGAGGAGTGGTTTAAGACAGTAACTTGTAGTTCAGTGGCCATTTTGGGTCATTTCCTGCCTTTTCCAGCCCCCTGCTATAAAGCATGCTTGAACGTGCTTTAGCGCGATTTAGGGCGGAGTTGCCACTAGAGCAGCATCGGGCAGCGCCGATTTAACAAGGTTAAACTTTTTCTTGCTCCATAAAGTCTGTTCTTCTTTTTTTTTCCCTTAGAACTGCTCTACTAGAAACCTAAACAGTATATCCCTTGACTAAAAAGCGCAGTACTTGTTCCTAAAAGTTTTTTTTTTTTTTCCTCAAAAAAAAAAAAAAAAAAAAAAAAAAAGCTCAGCACTTGTCACTTCTATATTATACAAAGTCCCTCACTTGCAAACCCCCCCAGGAGTACCCACTTCCTTACTAAGTCCTCTCTTATTCAGTCTCATACCTAACTTCTTAATTTTTCTAGCATGTCGAAGGGCGAGATGCTGGCGTCCTCTCCTGCACAGTTGGTGAATCTGGGAATATTGAGGCAATGTTACAATTGCCTCATGTACACAGACAACCCTCTCCTCCTCCCACATAACACAAATACTTGTGAGAGATGCAGCTATTTAGCCAAACTGGAGGCTGAGCTCTCTCAACTCAGGACTGGCAAGACCAGACAAGAGGAGAAGGAAACTACACACACCACAAAACCAGTCTCACATAATGCTGCCACACCACTGAATCAAACACAAACACACAAAGACGTACTCGGAGGCTCTGAGTAAAAATTTACCTAAACAGCAGAGGCCTCCAAAGCAGACACCCAAACAACTGCTACCTCAAGACAACCCACAAGCAACACATAAACCACAAAATCAGTGTGCAAAGCAGTCACAGCCCTTAAGGCCAAATACAACACCAAACATACTTGTCATAGGTGACTCCATAGTCAGATACACTGACATCCCACTCACCAGGCTGAACAAGGAGAGGGTCACAGTAAGCTGCCTATCGGGCGCTAGAATCCGCCACATAACACAAGCACTTGGGTCACTCCACGGCAAGTACAAATATGACACAGTCATTGTCCATGCTGGTGTGAATGACCTGAGACGTACCTCACTGGACTACATGAAAAGAGACATAGAGGAGCTCTCTGATTATGTAGACCAGGCAGGTATGGCCCTGACCCTGAGCAGTATCCTTCCTTCACCAAGAATGATGCCACAATATAGAGACAAGATGATCAGCTTTAACAATTGGCTTAATATCTGGTGTCATTCAAAGGGGATCCAGTGTCTGTCTGCCTGGGATGACATGCTTGACAAGCCACGCTGCTTCGCAAGGGACGGCTTGCACCTGTCACCCCTGGGATTCCGGATATTGGCTAAGGCTCTTGCCACCCCCATAGTGCCTTTTTTAGACAATGCTCAAATTCTAAACCTACCTCCCGAGAAAACAAAAATGAGAAGAAACTGAGGGTAATGCTGCTCAATGCCAGAAGTCTAAATCTCAAAATGCACACACTCGAGGCCCTTCTCAGTATGGAGAACATCGATGTCTGTGCTGTAACTGAAACCTGGTTCAAGGCTCCTGAGAGCACCCCGGCACTATTAGGTTTTACCTCATATCATGCATTCCGGCCCCAAAACCCGGACCACACCACAAAAGGAGGGGGTGTATCCATATTCATAAAGGATACCCACACCTCCAGGTTGGTGGCAACGCACAAGCTTCGAAACCATCCAGGTGCAACTAACCATAGGCAAAACTGCTCTTCAAATTGTAGCATGCTACAGGCCACCCTCTCAAACTCAGGAACCCCACACAGCCTTCCTGAAGACACTGGAGGGTATAAATCTATCTCCAAACACCATCATATTGGGTGACTTCAACTACCCGAATATAGACTGGGAACATTGCTCAAGCCCTAACTTTCTAGCCCAATGGTTCCTGGAGTTCATAAATTCAAATGCCATGGAACAGCTAGTCACTGTTCCCACGAGAGGAGAAAATATACTAGATCTCATTATCACAAACATGGGGATAAAATGCTCCACACCGGAAGTATATCCCTCATTGGTGAGATCTGATCATAAACTAATCTCACTGGAAATCCACATCCCGCCCCCACCCCAAACAAAAGACCACAGTGAAGAACTTCTCTAAAGCAAACTTCACACTACTCAAGACTGGTGTGGTATCCTTCAAGGCCCCTGAGCCAGTGGAAACCACAACCCAAGTTGCGGAAGCCCTTACAAATGCCTTCTATGAACACCTCCAGGACTGCATGGATCAGGCAATCCCAAATAAAACCAAGACTCTTTCCACAAAGGGCAAACGTCCAGTCTGGTGGACCCCAGCCATTAACAAACTTTACAATAAGAGGAGAAAGCTATTACATGATAGAACAAAATCCATAAAAGGGAAGTCACCCTGATCATTATTAGTAAAAAAAATACGAGCACTCATAAAATCAACTAAGGCCAATTTTGAGAGAAAAATTGCCATGGATTCAAAGGACAATCATAAGGCCTTTTTCAGCTATGTTAGGAACCTGGGTGGAAACTCCCAGATATGCTCAGAATTAGTCCAAAATGATACAAAAATCACTGAACCCACAGACATTGCCAACATACTGGCAGACAGGTTCAGTGCAAACTTCACCCCCCTCTCCTCCCCAAAGGAGAGATAACTATCCCAGCGGAGTGTAACCTCCTAGACATCTCAAATGCGCAGGTGAAAGCTGCTCTCTCTAAAGCTAAAAACACAGCATCAATGGGACCGGATGGTGTCCCCAGCTGTGTGCTACACGAGCTAAATGAGGAATTAAACCCGCACATAAGGCAGCTGTTTAATCTCAGCCTTACCACAGGATACGTGCCCAAGGAGTGGCGTACGGCAACTGTGGTCCCACTCCACAAAGGCGGTGCCTCTACGGACCCTGGTAATTACCACCCCATAAGCTTAACAAGTCTAGTCTGCAAAGCTATGGAGAGGATCATAGAGGATCATAATGGAACTCATAAACAAAGATATAGGGGACTTGCAGACATTGGACCCGACCCAGTTTGGCTTCGTCAAGGGCAGATCATGCCTTTTGAACTTGGTCGACTTCTTCAAAACAGTCACCAAGGCCATTGATGAGGGAAAGGCAGTCCATACAGCCTACCTTGACCATGCAAAGGCTTTCGACACAATACCCCACTCGGGTATTGTAGAAAAACTTACCAGCTTAAATGTAAACCCATATGTCACAAGATGGGTTGCAAACTGGCTTAAGGACAGAACCCACAGGGTTAGAGTTGCTGGCGCTATGTCAGACTCCAAGCCGGTCACAAGTGGTGTCCCACAGGGCTCGGTCCTTGGCCCCCTATTGTTCGGCATCTACTTCTCAGAAGTATAGGCCAACATGGGAGGACTTTGGCTGACAAAGTTTGCAGATGACTGCAAACTGGGCCATAGTGGAAAGTGCATCGGACACGGATATCCTTCAGAAGGGACTCACGGAAACAGATAGCTGGTGCCAGAGCCATGGCCTGAAGTTAAACGCCAAAAATGTATAGTCATACCCTTCGGGAAAAACAAGGTAACCCCAAGCTACCATATAGGCGGCAATCCACTAAGCACAGAAGAGGTTATCAGGGACCTGGGGACCCAGGTTGACAGTGGCCTTTCTTTGACACTCACGTTGCTAAAGTGGTTAGAAAGACCTTCTACATTGCCCACCTGATCATGAAGGATTCACATCCAGATCTAGTGAGGTCATTGTTCCCCTGTACTCTTCACTTATCAGACCAATGATCGAGTACAATGCCCCATTCGGGATGTATCTCACCCGACATCTGCAGCAATTGGAGAGACCCCAAAAGTTCCTCACCAAAAGGATAAAGGGACTCCAAAATCTGTTATATGCTGCCAGATTGAAGAAACTCCAGCTCTATTCAGTCGCATACCATCTGCTCAGAGGTGACATGTGCCTGACATACAAGGCCATGTCCAACCCGGAATTAATGGACATGCTCCACCTCAAAAAATCCAAATCCACCAAAACCACTAGAGCAAGTGACTTAAACCTTAGCACGGATATAAATAGGATGTGCTGGAGGGATAGATTTATCACTCAGAGACTCCCTATGCTGTGGAATAAAATCCCGGTCCATGTGAGGCAGAGCACCTCGCTGGCTCTGTTCAAGAGAAATCTTGACCTGTGGATGGGAGATCGTAGGTTTACCCCGGGAATCATCTCTGTGTCACTGCTGGACAGAGTCACAACAAACTAATGGGCACAGTATTTTTTCATATAAGGGGTGGCGTAAGCCACAAAACTTTGGGCTAGGCTTATAAATGCCTTAGGGCAGATAGCCTAGTATAAACCTATGAACAAAATATGGCACAACCAAGCTTTTGGAGTGTTAGGCTAATCAGCTACTCATTACATAGCATGTTGTAGTTTAATAGGTTTGTACATTACATTTTATTTAATTAAATAAAGTTATTAATCTTTTTACTTTGTGTGTTTAACTATCTCTGGAAATAGGGAATACCAAGACACCATCTCAGCCATCATATAAATCAAGTTACAGCAGTGAGATGCCTTCAAGTTACAAATAATCTAAAAGCGTATTGTTGAATTAATATCTTTGTTTATTTCATGCCACAAGTCAAATATAACACTAATTCAGCAGTACACTAATAACTGGGATGTAGATATGACAAAAAAATGACATAGGTACAGCAATGCCTGAAGAGACCAACTACACTCGAGTTAAAATAAAAATGTACCACGCTATTCAGTACAATCAATATGTAGAGACATATGCACCATTGCTGATAAGAACTGTGTAACAAACAAAAACAACTGTGGACATCTGCAAGATGCAAAGGAGACAAATGGGTTACTGTACAGAACAGGACAATATTTGACAATACAAGCATGGCAATTTAGCAGGGATAAACGGAAGTATTATTTCAGAAAAGGGGTAATGGATGACAGACAATACAGAGGTAAAGGGGGTGAAAAAAAACAAATATAAAGGTCAGAATAAAGAAATCCATATGAAGAATTATGGGGAGACATAGGATAAAGAGATTAGCAAGGACAATAGTCTGCACCAGCTCAGTGGCATAAAGAGATAGGGCCCTCACTACATCATAGGTGACCCAGGTTTGAAAAGCAGCTTGGACACCTGTAGGAGCTGCCTGGGAGGGATGGCAGGGAGTAACCACTGCCAGTTTACCTGTACTTGTGGGAAGAAGGCAGCTCTGTCTTGTCACAAGAGTGACTCCTAGTTGGAGTACTAGCCTAGGTGTTACCTGGTGGAGTTTAGGCCTGCCAAGCCCACAATGTCATGATGCATCTCTACCAGGTAGCCACAGGGAATTTAGAGTATGGAAGCATGCTTTCTGTTGGAAAAGGACAATGGCAGAACTCAGAAGGGGAAAGGGTAGGCCAACCCCCAGGACCAGCAAGCTGGCCTGCTTCAAACCACCAGACTCTCACTGAGGAATGGAATGTCTGAATGGGACTCCCAGACAGGAATGAGTAGGCCATAGGGCTCTTAACTGGATCCTATGCCTACTCATTCCATAGCAGGTCTTTGGGAGTGCAAAGAAAAAGTAGGAGAAATAGTTTACTCAATATTCATGAAAAAATGCATTCTAGTTGAGCACTGTGGTCCTTATCTCCTTTCAAAAATTCATGTTTCAAAATAAATTGTTAATATGATTTCCACCAAACTTGTTATACTTCTTGCCCTGCCTACATTCAAACTGCAAATTATACTTACAGTAAGTTATTCTCTGATTACTTGGTAAAACAAGTCCAATGTTGTGTGGGAACTAGAGGCTATTTTGTCATTTAGTGGGTGCAAGGCAGAGGAATAAATCCTAAATGGGGTTTCAACCCATTTCAGGGTGCGACACACACTCACACCCAAATATGTAGACATATACATACACACACACATACAGGCAACTGGGAGGAGTATCACCTTACCTACAGCACATCTTTGATATGTGGGAAAAAAACTGAAGCAAGAAATAAACACCCATGTGCATACAAAGAGGAAATGCAAACTCCACATTGAAAATATCCAGCTGAGATATTAACTAGTGAACCAAACAGTTACACAGCAGTGCTAATCAGTGAACCACTGGGTGATCCATCACAAATAACAAAATTTATAAAACCTTTATTAGATAAGCATGAACCATCACTATTTGCATTTTTAAATTCTCCTTCCCTTCCAATCCCATGCAGCCTTAGGCTATCTTGCCCCAGCTTCTCGGCTGTCTTATCCGTGGATCTCCTATTTTCTCCTTGATGGGTACCCTGGAGGTATCCTTTCAGTATGTAGGGGCCAACATTCTGCAAGAGGTTGATCTCAATATTAGCTCATTAACAGGCCTGGGGGGGCAGACTCTCCCTGGAAAATTAAGGAATCAGAGGAAATGATCATTCTCAACTACCCACCACAAGATTCCCATAATTTCTCTGCAGAAGGCATAGGAATGAGTTCCAGCCTATAGAAATTACTGCCACAATGTCAAACTGGATAGACAGATTTGGATTGGAAATTGTGCAAGGGTTGTCTTTATCTCCAAAACAATGGACACTTTAGAATCTTGGAGTGAACCCATCTTTTGGGCCATCTGAATCACCCTACCCACTTGAGGGTGCATGAATTGATTTTGACCATGTCTAGGCTTGTCTAACAAAAATGACTTTTCCCCTCTCCTACATGGTTTCAGAACTGTTGAATAATGCTTAGTTGCATAAACATTTAATTATGGGCCCCATCCATTTTCTCTTAGGCAGCACAGTTGTATCCTGCCTTTAACTGTTAGCACTTTGTCCATCTGAAGCACAATCCCTACTTCCTCCACTTTTGTGCTTCTTTCAGAGCAACAGGATTAAAATGCTATGGCACAGTTACTCTTCATTGTTTATTTACATGTCTGTGCTTTCTATTTTCTATGACTGCTGGACTTTATCAACTTGTGGTTATATTTAACTTGTACCATTTGTGTCTCAGAAAGTTCATTCATCTTGCTTTCTTTTGGAAACCACCCAATCATTTAGCTTTACATTATAAAGATCATCATCTATACGCAGCGTTGCATACCTAAAGTTTCCTGTACTTTGCTCATGATTATTTTAGAGACAGTGTACTTACCTGCTTCTCTGTACTGCTGGCCTTTTTGTTATGGGTATCTTCAGATAATGTGTCTCCTGTTGACAGAAAAAAGTTCTTCCTGCTGCAAACCCCTCCCATGCCCATATTTCCAGCTACCCTAAAGTTGACCAAATCTACTCTTCCACCCCCTCAAAGTCTACTCATTCTTAAACTCATAGTAAACACATTTTCTTCTGTTTTACCATATAATCACAACTCATACCTACTCATACTAGTCCAAACTAATTAGAAATCACATAACACATATGATTATTAAAATTAATAAAATACTGCAATTAACTCTCCTAACAGCCATGCCCTTCCCGGATCCAAAAGATGCCAAACCACTTGTCACTCCCTCTGGCAGTTACATCAGAAAAAAAATCACCCACCAACTCACCCTACTATCTTGTACAATACAGATGCCCAAAGGTCACTAAACATTTTAATCTTAGTAGTGGAGGACATGCATCTAACCCATTCTTCTTTCACTTCAGACTGGATAATATGAAGATTGCAGTATAAATAATAAAATGGACTAATCCAGAATCCTGGATACATTACCATATACTTTCCGTACTTGCAATAATGGAATTCAGGCTAAAAATAATTCATGGATACATCCTTTTATCACTGAAAGCTACACTATCATTAATGATAACAGACCAATTCTTAGAAATGGAGGTGGTGGTCTTATGCTAAGGCACCATCTTCTTTGAAAGTAGCAACTCCACACTTATTACTCACCCAACCTGTCTCTTATTTAAATAACAATATTCAAGCACAGTCGCCAACAGAATTTCAAGGAATCCAAACAATCTCCCAACAACAGCTACACAATAAGATCCCAAGAAAAAAACAGTGACAGGATCCAATTCTTATATTAAACCACAAATTTATTGTATCAGATAGTAAAAACTGGTTGAGCGCTTCCTTCTACAAACAGTAGATTTCATCACAACAAATCTACGGTTTGTAGAAGAAAGCACTTGTAGCTGTTGTTGGAATATTCAAGCACACTAACATTTTTATAGCTGCAGTATATATTCCCCTACCATCTTTTGTTACAATTCTTGAAATTATATTTGATAAAATACATCACACTAAAACAGAATAAACTTGTTATGATGGGCAATTTAAACCTAGACTTCATTGCACCTTTATTATCTGTACAATCAGCCTTTCCAGAAAGCTAGCTCAGTTAACTAGATTTCACTTAATTTCCATAAAATTGTTACATCTTAACATAATATTAACAAATTTCCCAGAAAAATGTGTTGTAGTGATTTACCTTCAGTTGGTACACTAACATGAATGTCGACATCCTGAAGACAAACCACTTAATATTAAAAACGGTAGTCGACTTCCTAGTTGGCATGCTCCAGGGTTGCTTCTCATGCAAATATTAAATATGTAAATATTAATCAGAAACAACATCCCCTGCTAATTATATGTACTAAAGCCAAGTCTAGATTTTTTGCACTGAACATTATTCAGACTTTTGAAAAGCAGCTTCTAAAACTTTGTAGCCTACAGATTGAGAGCATGTACTTTCTGGAATGCCTCAATGTAAAAATCATGCTGCAAGGGTTGTGGTGTTTTAAATTTCCTAATGTGGCAGAGACTGATTCTATTTTTTTTCAATTAATTAATAAGCTTATTTAACAAACATAGATTTGAAGTTCTGCATGCCATCATCAATTTCAACAATGTTCAAATTAAAACTTTCTCTAATGAAGTGAACTACTTTAACCAGTAAATTCAATATAATTTACTCTTCTTCACATACGGCTAGATTTTTATAACAGTAGACAAGCACTTTGAGGTAATTCTCAATAGGAAAAAAAAAAAAAAAAAAAATAATTTTTAGAGTAAAAAAAAAAACAGTATAGTAACACAGCATATCCCTCACCTTAGTTTCAGGACAATGATTTAGTTCAGGTCAGTAATAACTTCTACAGTACTTTTGTGGAGGACATTAGCTTTAGTGAGGGTGACACGACTCACAACCAGTAGCAGATTCAGAATCATGAATTAGAAGTGTATGGAGTAGGAATCATTGGTTAAAATCCCAGTGTTTTAGAATTTCCCTAATCTGAGCAGGTCTCAGAGGTTGGCAAACCAACACACGGCTGCAGGGGCGAGGGGTTCTGTACACTTTCAACATCAGCAAACACTAGGATTGAGACAGACACCCCAGCACTGGTATCACCAGGAGACAGGAGCAGGTGAGGGTGAAAAAAGGGTTCAAGTTACTCAAATAACCAAGGCTGAACATGGAGACACCATTGTGAGGTGGGAATTTTAGCAATTTTGTGAAATACAATGGTTTTAACATTTTTAACTATAGACGTTTGGAGTTAACAACAGAACATTGTTCATTGTTTGAAAATAGGTTTTTATTTGTTCCCAGTAAGCAATCTGACATGGTAAACACTATTTTGGAATTTAAATTATTTACCAGAAAGATTAATTTGAATATATATTTTAAAGAATGTGGCTGGAAGATCGATAGTGATAATAAAGTTAGTAAGAAAAAAAAAGTATTTTCAGTCCACCAATACATCCTGTAGTACAAACTTTCAAGACTGCATGCATTAATGAATTCTACAAAAGTAATGGGAGACCTAGACACACAAAATTAAATAGTGAAGAGATTGGTGTGCTGGAAAGACTAATGGGAACAGCTCATTAAGGATCATGAACCCCAATAAAGGTAGGGACATCATGATATTTGACTCCATTGACTATTCTAGTGTTACATTTAATATGTTGTGCAATGAGAATGCCTATCGAGAAGTTTCAAGAAATATGATGGTTAAGCCAGGGGTTAATAGACACCAAGAGCTACAACTTTTTTAAGCACCCACACCCTGTTATCCTTAATATGTTGTGCAATGAGAATGCCTATCAGGAAGTTTCCAGAAATAAGATGGTTAAGCCAGGGGTTAATAGACACCAAGAGCTACAACTTTTTTAAACACCCACATCCTGTTATCCTTAATATGTTGTGCAATGAGAATGCCTATCAGGAAGTTTCCAGAAATAAGATGGTTAAGCCACGGGTTAATAGACACCAAGAGCTACAACTTTTTTAAGCACCCACATCCTGTTATCCTTAATATGTTGTGCAATGAGAATACCTATCAGGAAGTTTCAAGAAATAAGATGGTTAAGCCGGGGTTAAATAGACACCAAGAGCTACAACCTTTTAAGCACCCACATCCTGTTATCCTTTTGGCATAGATAAAATACATAAAGGTATTACAAATCTGCCATTAAGATCTATAGTAGCTTCTAGGATTCCAAGACATATGCATTTACAGTACATGTGGATAGATTGCTCAAACTAGTTTTTACAGTGACTTATTTACTGAGAGATTATTGGCATTTTCTGGGTAGACTAAAACAGGATTGTTGTAAAGATAATATAATGTTTTTGACCAATTATGTGTTTGACTTATTTACTTGTATCCACCAAGAGGAAAGGAAATAGTTATTTCATGATGCACACATTGGTTTTGACTTTGAGTACTAGAGATATTAGATTTATTATGGAGTGCATGGATGTGAATTTAGACAATTATATTTCTTGAGGGGCAGACATACAAGCAGGTCAAGGGTGTCACAATGGGAGTGCTATGTGCCCTTACATTTATCAATTTGGGAATGGTTTATTGGGAGAAAAATTATATTTTTCCATCAGACAATTATAAAAACTGTACTCTATATTTAAGATATTTAGATGATATTTTATGTTATGGACACCCCCCCCCATGACAAGAGTGAGGGTTTCATTAATTATATACACAGTACAAGTGAATTTTTTAAGTTTACCCACAGTGTTAACTTCGTTGACACAAACATTTCCAGGTATAATGGCAAATTTGGGTCAAATGTTTACAGAAAGCCTACCTTTCGTAACAGTTATTTACACGTCAACAGTTCTCATCCATACAAGACAAAGAAAGGCTTGGTTAAAGGACAGTTCATCTGACTGGAACTAATGATTTTGAATGACATTCAGTAAATTTCTGATTGCAAAATGTTACCACACATGTTTATGGAAAGGCAGTACCCCATAAAGTTGCTTTTGGAGAATAATAGAAAAATCAATGAAAGTAGGGTACTTGTCTTCTACCCCTTTTAGAGGTTAGTTTGAGACAAGAGAAGGGTACAAATAATGATGTGACCTCAAATAAAGGGAGTGCAAAAAGGATTTGATTTAGTTACACGGTACAATTTAGGAAGTAAACGTGTTAAAGACTTTGCTACAAATTTGGTCTGTTTTAAGACCAATAATATGATTTTTCAGCCAATAGAGGACAGTCTGTGTTTTGTGTTTAAAGTTGTAATTAATGTTAAAAGTATGCTGAAAGGGAATAGAGGGTTGAAAAAGCAACTTGCTGATACTACCAAAGGAAAATGTAAGTACAGACATTGCAACCAAGGTGTTTGAATTTTTATAAGTGACAAATTTTGTTTAAACAAGGGACAGGAATTTATTATTACACCTAGGCTAGGTAATTGTCAAAGCAATGGGATAGTTTATTTAGCTACTTGCTACACGTTTGAGTTTCTATGTCAGAATGATAGAAAGGAACTTAGGTAAGAATGATCTATGAGCACATACACAATATATATATATATATATATATATATATTTTTTTTTTTTAATGAAAAAAATGTGTTCTATATAAACATTCAGTAACGTATTAGATTTGTAAAGTTTTTATTTTTTTATTTTTGACATTGGGATACCAGACCCTAGAGATGGAAGATGGGAGAACAAATTGGAACAAAAATACCTGCTGTGGCAGCTCAGATTGAATGGTTTTAATCCACCAGGTTTAAATGACCACATTTCAATAGCACCTATTTTAAAGACATGGGCTGCCAAACTTTAAGCATAAACCATACATGGACCATGTTATTTTTTTTATTTTAATATGTTATTTTTGTAATGTTACCTACACTTTTACATTTTAAAATATAACATAATTAGATAGTTTTATAACTGATTGATTTTATATCTCATTTATGTTTATTATATACTTCTATATTTAAGATGAATGTTTTACAAATATGGAAATAGGGCATACGGATTTACAACAGGTCTTTTTTTTTTACCAGTAGTAGGTTTGTAATACTGACTTTATTTAGATTTCTGGCTGATATTGGTTGGTGTCTTTTATTTATTTTTATATATATATATATATATATACACACACTCTGTTGGAAACTCCTTGTGTCTGGCTGGTATGTGATTCTCAAACAATCTGGAAATATATTGCTGATTGATAAGTATATTTCTTGGCATTTTAACCTTTCAGAGTTCTGCATTGTCTTAATTTTGCCTGACTGAATTGTTTTATATATTTTCTGGCATTGTTTTCTGTTTCACATCTGCCCTGAAACTGGGTTTCCACTCTATTCTTGTGGTGGTGTTATAGCTGGTGGCTTTGCAGTTGCCCGTCCCTACTGTAAATTCGATCTGGGACACCCCTCCCAGTCTGGTGTTCACTCTAATTAATACAGAGAGAACATTTGAGAAGGCCAACCCACTTAGGTTCTTATCATTGAATTTTTCTTCTGCTCCTTCTTCTTCTCTCCTTGCACTTTACTTAAAAAAATTGCACTTTATTTTGCTTTTGCATCTTCTTAAAAGTACTCAATTGTATTTATTCTGCTCCATCTATTACTGGTTGGTAGTAGCCTGATTAAATTGTAACTGTTATTCTAAGCCTTTTGGTTTAAGCACTTGGGCTCCAGACCAGTTGTTTTACATTAAGATTTGTGATCTGCACTGTTGTGGCAGGACAGGTAGCTTGCATCCTTTTAAGTTGGGAATTGCTGATTGAAGGCTCAGTGTCTGTTATTCTAAAAGTGTATTAGTTCTGGTTAAAGCACTTGGGCTTCAGGCCAGTTATTTTTCATTAAGAAGGTTGGTGGTCTGCACTCTTGTGGGAGGAGAGGCTAGATTCTGCCCTTCTGAGCTGGAGCTTTCTAGTTAAAGGCTTATTGTGCCTGCTTATTTGAACTATTTCTTTCTTCTGAAATTGGTGTGCCTTGTTTGCTGTATTATAGACTAGATTCAGACATCCTGAATCTAGCATTGTTTGTATAACTTGAGCACTAATCCAGGCCATTGTTGGAGAAGGTTCCCCTGCACCCTAATGGCTGGAGTGTGCAGTTAGAACTTGTCTGATTGAAGACTGCTGGAACAGGGCTCAGTTTTGAGCTTTTTTTTACTGGTTACTTGGGTAATTTGTTTAAATCAGTTTGCTTGTTTTCTATTGTTATATAAAAAAATTGCACTTTATTCATCTGCTTTTGCTGTATTTGTGTTTCTTCCTGCTTTATTACTTTATTTTGCTTTTGCTGCTTGTTCTTAAAAGTACTTAATTGCATTTATTACTGCTTGTGGTTGAAGCACTTGGGCTTCAGACCAGTTGTTTTACATTAAGGTTTGTGGTCTGCACTGTTGTGGCAGGACAGGTAGCTTACATCCTTTTAAGTTGGGAGCTGCTGATTGAAGGCTTAGTGTCTGTTATTCTAAAAGTGTATTAGTTCTGGTTTAAGCACTTGGGCCTCGGACCAGTTATTTTACATTAAGAAGGTGTGGTCTGCACTTTTGTTGGAGGAGAGGGTAGATTCTGCCCTTCTGCGCTGGGAGTTTCTGGTTAAAGGTTTATTGTGCCTGCTTATTTGAACTGTTTCTTTCTGAAATTGGTATGTCTTGTTTGCTGTAGCACAGACTAAATTCAGACCTGCTGAATCTAGCTTTTGTTGCATAACTTGAGCACTAATCCAGACAATCTTGTTTTTTGGAGAAGGTTCCCCTGCACCCTAGTGGCAGGAGTGTGCAGTTAGAACTTGTCTGATTGAAGACTACTGGAACGGGGCTCAGTTTTGACCTTTTTATTGGTTAATTTATTTAAATCAGGTTGCTCATTTGCTACTGTTTTATATATATATATATATATATATATATATATATATATATATATATATATACACTTTATGCATTGTTGCTTAGCTAGGGTTAAACTATTCCCGGCGCCATAAATTCTGCTCTTTAAAATTTCCCTTAAAACTAGCCAGTTTTTTTAGTTTTAGCACTCAAATCTGTTTCTTTGAGCTCAGCACTTGTTCAGAAGTCATTGTAAGCACTAAATAAGCTACAAATTACTACAGCACTCAACTCTCCTCACTTGTCTAGAGGAAAACAGATTTTAGTACTTAATAAATAAGCACCTATCCAGGCATGTCTAAGGGTCAGCTCCCGGTGTTTTCTCCTGTCTACCTGATGAATCTGGGCATCTTGGGGCAATGCAGCAATTGCCTCATGTACACAGACAACCCTCTCCTACTACCACTCAACACTACAACCTGTAAGAAATGCACTTATATAGCCAAACTGGAAGCAAAGCTTGCTTCACCCAAGACTGGACTAGACAGTCAAGAGGAGAAGGTAAACACTTGCACCACACCACATTCATCCCATAGTCCCTCAAAACCTACACCACCAAAACAGACACATAGAAACACAAAACACACACCTACATTCACAGAGACTCTCTGCTCAAGCAACAGAGACCTCCAAAGCAGAAATGCAAGCAACCTCCATCCCCAACACAACCCAAATGACACATAACCCACAAACTCAGTGTGCCACTCAACCACTGCCCATAAGGCATAACAACGTACCCAACACTCTAGTCATAGGTGACTCTATAGTCAGGCACACTGATGTTCCACTCACCAGGCTAAACAAGGAGAAAGTTACTGTCAGCTGCCTTTCTCATCCCAGGATCTGCCACATAATGCACGCACTCAGGTCACTCCACAACAAGTACAAATATGACTGTCATTGTCCATGTTGGTGTGAATGACCCGAGACGTACATCCCTGGACTACATGAAAAGAGACATGGAGGAACTCTCCAATCTTGTAGCCTAGGCAGATATGACCCTAGCCCTGAGTAGCATCCTGCCATCACCTATAATAATACCACAGTACAAGGACAAAATGATTGACTTCAAAAATTAGCTATGCTTCTGGTGTTATTCTAAGGGGATCCAGTATCTGTCTGCCTGGGATGACATGATCGACAGACCATGATGCTTTGCCAGAGATGGCCTGCACCTGTCGCCCTTGGGATTCTGGATACTGGCTAAGGGTCTTGCCACCACTATAGTGCCTTTTTTAGGCAAAGTTCAAATGACAAATTCATCACCATAACAGGTACAAGCAAGCAAAATCTGAGGGTAATGCTACTCAATGCTAGAAGTCTAAACCTCAAAATGCATTCACTCAAGGCACTCCTTAAAATGGAGAACATCGACATCTGTACACTGACAGAGACCTGGTTCAAGGCTCCAGCGAGCACCCCTGCATTACCAGGCTATAATTCATACCACACCTTTTGGCCACCTAACCTGGACCAAAACACTAAAGGTGGAGGCATCTCCATATTCATCAAGTATATCCACACCTCCAGGCTAGTTGCTCAGCATAATGTATCCAAGATTATCCATGTGCAACTCTGGGCAAGACCGCAATCCAAATTGTAACTTGCTACAGATCCCCCACCATGCCCCAGGATTCCAACTCCTCATTTCTTGATACACTGTAAAATATTAGGGTACAACCCAACACCCTCATAATGGGAGATTTCAACTATCCCACCATTAACTGGGAAAGCTACTCATGTAGCAACTCTTTTGCTCAACGTTTTCTGGAATTCATCAATTCCAATGCCGTGGATCAACTTATCCACACCCCCACCAGGGGCAGCAATATCCTAGACCTTGTCATTACCAACATGGATGACTGGTGTTCCACACCAGAGGTCAATTCCTCATTGGTCAGATCCAACCACAAGCTAATCACCCTAGACCTCCACATCCCACCCCACCCCCTATTAGCAAAACCACCGTAAAAAATTTCTCCAAAGCTAACTTTATGATTCTTAAGACAGAAGTGGCAAATGTCACGACACCCATAAATAGAGGTGCAACTGCTGAATCCTACACAAATGCACTTTATAAGCACTTACACGAATTCATGGATCATGCTATCACTAACAGAACCAAGATGCTATCTTCCAAAAAAAAAGAAGCCAATCTGGTGGTACCCTACCATAAACAAACTCTACAACAGAAGAAAGAAACTGTTGCAAAAAAGAGTAAAATTCCATGATTGGAGGAACTCCCTGGTCACCTTCAGTAAGAAGCTGAGATCCCTCATAAAATCCTGCAAAGCTAGCTACGAAAAGAAAATCGCCACTGAAACTAAAGACAACCATAAAGCATTCTATAGCTATGTCAAGCTTTTCAATGGCAACACTCAGATCTGCTCTGAGTTACAGCACAATGGCACTAAATATACAAAACCAACTGATATTGCCAACATCCTGGCAGATAGGATCAGTGCTAACTTTATCCCTCCCGCACCCTAAAGGGACCATCTCTATACCAGAAGAATGCAAAGTTCCAGTAATCACGGCTACACTGGTAAAAAAACACACTCTCCAAAGCCAAGAACACAGCAGCCATGAGTCCTGACAAAATCCCAGGCTGCATTCTACATGAAGTACAGAATGAACTGGCATCCCACCTAAGCACCATGTTCAATCATAGCCTCACCTCAGGCTTTGTGCCCACTGAATGGTGCACAGAAATGGTTATCCCACTCCACAAAGTGGGAGCCACCATGGACCCTGGGAACTACTGCCCCATTAGCCTAATGAGCCTGGTCTGCAAGGCCATGGAACTTATAAACAAAGACACTGGTAATCTCCAAACTCTGGACACCACCCAGTTTGGGTTTGTAAAAGGCAGATCATGTCTCCTAAACCTGGTAGACTTCTTTGAAGCAGTCACCAAAGCTGTAGACAAGGGTAAGGTGGTTCACACAGCCTGTATAGATCTCACCAAGGCTTTTGACACCATCCCCCACTCTGGAATTATAGATAAACTCACTAAACTAGGTATAAATCCCTATGTCACAAGATGGGTTGCCAACTGGCAGAACCCACACTGTGAAAGTAGCAGACTCCAAATCTAACGTCAGACCAGTGACAAGTGGAGTACCACAGGGTTCAGTCCTGGGTACTCTCCTTTTGGTATCTACTTTTCTGAAGTACAGACCAACACAGAAAGTCTTTGGCTAATGAAGTTCACAGATGACTGCAAACTAGGAGCCATAATCGAAACTCCTAACGATGTGGACATCCTACAAAAGGACCTCACCGAGACAGATGCCTGGTGTCAAAGCCATGGCGTCAAGCTCAGTGCCAACAAGTGCATCATCATCCCCTTTGGTAAAAACTCTGTACCCATGAACTACCTTGGGACACGTGGACAGTAGTCTCTCCTTTGATAATCACATCGCCACAGTAGTCAGGAAATCCTTCTACGTGGCACACCTCATCACAAAAGGTTTCTCATCCAGGAAAAAAAGAGGTCATTGTTCCCCTCTATTCATCACTCATTAGACCCATTATAGAGTACAATGCCCCTTTTGGTATGTACCTCACAAGACATCTACAACTGGAAAGACCGCAGAAATACCTCATGAAGAGGATTACCGGCCTCAAACAGATGGCCTACACAGACCGTCTCAGAAAACTCCAGCTTTACTCTGTAGCATATCGCCTACTCAGAGGCAATCTCTGCCTAACATACAAATCTATGCCAAACCCAGAGCTGTTGGACATGCTCCACTTAAAGAAATCCCAATCCCTCTGAGCTACACGCTATAGGGACCTAAACCTTGTCACCACAATAAACAGAACATGCTGGAGGGATAGATTCCTGTCCCAGAGACTTCCCATACGCTGGAACAAATTACCTATCTATATCAAACAAAGCTCCTCATTAGCACTGTTCAAGAAAAATCTTGATTGGATGGGAAATAGAAAATTCACTCTGGGGATCACCTCTGGAGCTCTGCTCGACAGGGGCACAGGAAAATAATTTTCTTGGGTGACGAAAGCCAGGGTACCTTTTTGGCTAGGCTTATATAGGCCCTAGGGTCAATAGCCTAGTACCTACCTATGAACCTATAATATATATATATATATATATATATATATATATATATATACACACACATACATATACACACACGTGTGTGTTTATGAACCGTTTGTTTTCATCTTGTACAGTTTTTTGATTATGTTTTAAAAGGGTGTGACAAAAATACACAATTAGTTCTGATGATGTCTGTCAAAGGTAATAGGATGAAAGCACTTAAAACAATGAATTTATTGAAACAAACAAAAAAAAAAAAATGACTTGTTGCTTGCTTCATTAGTGTCCGTAGACCATTTCTGCTTATGTAGCTTGTTTTAGTTACAATGTATGTAAACCAAATTCAGAGACTTTTGAGGAGTTTGTATTCATTTGGTAGTGCATCTTAGACTCTCTTACTAACCCATTTTTTTGATAGTGGTTTTAAAGGACCCTGTGTATCTGCCTGTCTTACACTTAACAGCAGCATATTCCACAGTCTTTCCACTGTGCAATGAAAATCTTTCCACACAAACAGTCTTGGTGACTGGGACAGTAATATGCTCCTGGTTGTTTTGAGGGCCCAGAGAGTTATTAGAAAAATTGATATCCATGGTAGCTGCCATAGCTATAACATGTTTGCATCTTAGATGCACCCCGAAACAAATTTATAGTTGATCGAAAAAAGGTTAACTGCTTGAGTCTGAATTTATAATTCAAGGACCTAACTTTAGAAATTTGTTTGGTAAAGAATTTCTGAACTCTTTCCAGCCTCTTAATTTGATTAAAAGAGTAGCTGCAGCATGGTAGAGTTGGTCTAATGACAATTTTTAACAAGGTTATAAACACCCTTTCATTCCTACATTTGCACATAATACTCATGATTATTGAGTTGCAACTTCTAACAGTTGATGGCACGCTAGCTTCAGACTTAAAGAAATCAAGGTAAAAAACTTCTCTAAAGCCAACTTCACACTCCTCAAGACCGAAGTGGGAAGTTTCAAAGCTCCCAATCAAATGGAAAATGATGACCCATCGGCAGAATCCTTTACAAATGCATTCTATGAACACCTAAGAATGCATGGACCAAGCCATTCCAAGTAAAACCAAGACCAACTCCTCAAAAAAGAGGAAGCCAGTCTGGTGGACCCCGGCCATAAATAAACTTTACAACAGGAGGAAACTCCTGCAAGATAGAAGAAAATCCCAAAATAAGAAGGCATCTCTGATTAACATCAGTAAAAAACTGCGCTCCCTCATTAAATCATCCAAGGCCAACTTCGAAAGAAAAATAGCCAATGACTAAGGATAACCACAAGGCCTTCTTTAACTATGTCAAGAGTCTAGGGGCAAACTCTCAGATATGCTCCGAGCTAGTGTATAATGGCCATAAATACACTGAACCAACAGACATTGCCAACATCCTGGCTGACAAGTTCAGTGCAAACTTCACCCCTCCCTCTCCACCAAAGGGGCTAACACCCATCCCAGAAGAATGTGGCACTCCAGATATCTCAGACACATACAAGTAAAGACAGCCCTTGCAAAGGCCAAAAACACAGCATCAGTGGGACCAGATGCTATCCCAGGTTGTGTCTTACACAAGCTTCAAAATGAACTAACCCCCCATCTCAAATCACTATTCAAACTCAGCCTCTCCACAGGCTATGTACCCAAAGAATGGAGTACAGCAACAGTCGTACCACTCCACAAAGGTGGTGCCACAACTGACCCTGGGAACTATCACCCTATAAGCTTGACTAGCTTGGTCTGCAAAGCCATGGAACACATTATCATGGAGCTCATTAACAGGGACATTGGGAACCTCCAAACACTGGACCCCACCCAGTTCGGCTTTGTTAAAGGCAGATCTTGCCTCCTGAACTTGGTCGACTTCTTCGAAACAGTCACCAGATCTTGCCTCCTGAACTTGGTCAACTTCTTCGAAACAGTCACCAAGGCCATAGATGAAAGGAAGGTGGTCCACACAGCATATCTGGACCTCGCTAAGGCGTTCAACACCATCCCACACTCAGGAATCATAGACAAACTCACCAGCTTCAATATTAACCCCTATGTCACGAGATGGGTTGCCAATTGGCTCTCAGACAGAACCCACACGGTAAGAGTGGCAGGCGCCATGTCTGACTCTAAACCAGTCACAAGCGGAGTCCCACAGGGCTCAGTCCTGGGACCCCTCCTGTTCGGTATATATTTCTCCGAAGTACAGGCAAAGGCGGAGGGACTGGGGCTAACCAAGTTCACAGATGACTGCAAATTGGGTGCAATAATTGACTCGCCAGCTGACACAGACATCCTGCAAAAGGGTCTCACAAAGACAAACACCTGGTGTCAAAGTCACGGCCTCAAGCTAAATGCCAAAAAATGCATAGTAATCCCATTTGGGAAAAACAAAGTACCTACAAACTACCACATAGATGGGAATCCACTAAGTACAGAAGAAGTAATTAGGGACCTGGGTACCCAAGTAGATAGCATGCTCTTCTTTGATAACCACATAGCCAAAACGGTCAGGAAATCCTTCTATGTGGCACACCTGATCACAAAGGGTTTCTCTTCCAGATCCAAGGAGGTGATTGTGCCCCTTTATTCCTCACTCATTAGGCCCATAATAGAGTACAATGCCCCATTTGGGATGTACCTCACTAGACACCTGCAACAACTAGAAAGACCACAGAAGTACCTCACTAAGAGGATTAAGGGCTTTAAACAATTACCCTATGAAGCACGACTAAAAAAGCTCCAGCTCTTCTCAGTCACTTACCGTCTTCTCAGAGGTAACCTATGTCTGACCTATAGGGCCATGTCAAACCCTGAACTAATGGACATGCTTCACCTCAAAAAAAGGAGATCCCTCAGAATCACTCATTCTAGCGACTTGAACCTATGTACAACAATAAACAGGACAGGCTGGAGAGATAGATTCCTGTCCCAGCGACTCCCCTCACTCTGGAATAGAATCCCAATCCATATTCTACAGAGCTCCTCTTGGACCCTTTTCAAGAGAAATCTTGATGAGTGGATGGGTAATCGTAAGTTCTACCCTGGGATCACTTCAGGAGCCCTGTTGGCAGAGGCCCAGGTTACTAATCTAATGGGGTGGCAAAAGCCATCACTCTGTGGCTAGGCTTATAAATGCCCATGGGCAGATAGCCTAGTACTTACCTATGAAATACTCCAAGATCACAAACAGTGACAGTTTCAGCCAGGAGGACATTGTTTAGAATATAGGGGTAACGGGGATTATTTGTCCCAAAATGAATGATTTTTGTCTTTGTTGCATTAAATGCCATGTTCATTGATAAAAGATGAAGATTGTCCAGGTGCTTCTGTGATCCTGCCTATTTAGACAGTTTATAGTTATAACTGACCCCATCTTTGCATTATTAGCAAACTTCCTGCTCCAAGTATCACTGGAAACAGGAAGGCATGCCATAAATATGTTGTTAAAAAAAAAAACACAGGCCCTAGAAATAAACAGTTTGGCACCCCCCCCCCCCCACCAATAACTGTGGTTTAACCTCGGGAGTAGCTTCAGCTAGTTTAACTCTTAATGTTCTCCCATACAGCAGTTTATTACCTACCTTGTTAGGTATTTGTTTAACCCATCTCTCCAGTACCTAGAGTATCATCTCAACATGTGGCACTGAGTCAAAGGCTTTGCCAGATCCAGGGAAATGGCATCCATTGGTAAGCTCTGGTTTAATGCTGCCAGTAAATTATGATAAAAGTTTCAAATTTGTTAAACATGACTGACCGTTAGTGAAACCCTGTTACTAGATATCACCACCTGATTTCAAGTTGTTTGACATCAACTTACACAGGACTCTTTCTAAACATGTCAGAATACAAATAGCACTATTTGGCTAAACAGGAAAATCAGGTAAACAGTGAAACATGCAATACTAACAAATACTAACATCACTTATCTACTGACATAAAGGATTGTAGTTTAACATTTGTAACCCCCTAGTAACCCATGACATATATGCATACACCCCCAATAGAGTCACTATTTTCCTACCAAGAATACCCATACTTCTACTTTAACTAAATAAAGTCAAAGATCTGGTCAGTCACATTCCTGAAAAGAAAACTAGTAGCATCTAACCTATTTGCTTTCTTGCTCAAAGTTGGTAGGCAATTCCTAGCTGTCCCACAAACACATATCTACAACCTCTATTTTATAAAACAGAAACATTCTAAATGTATTTGTAGTACCTGTCAAAAAGGCTCCAACCCAAGATAATCTGAACAGCACTGACCCAGTACCAACGTGGACATTGGCCAAAATTCTAAAGAAACTTGCATATGATAAAATCATACATCTCTTCAGGCAGGTAGCATGGCTTCAGAGATGAAAATACAGTACCTATCATTGCCATCTCGTCTCAAAAAATCCTTTGAATTTGACAACCACAAAGTCTTATTGGCAAAACTCAAAAAATAAAAAAATCTGTACAAGATTCACTAATGATCTTATCAACAGAACCTTTACTGTATCAAACCGACATACTGGTGTACAACAATGGTCATTACTAGGTCCCCTCTTATTTATTATCTTCATCAATGATCTCCCTTGGGATGTTAACATACTTAATTGTATCACTTCTGCTGACAATATGGTCAATCTTCAGATTTTTCTGGTACTCAAAACAAAATACATTCTAGTGGGTTTGGCATAATGATTAAACTCTTCACCTAATAAAGGTGCAGGGTTTGATTCTGACCTTGAGTTAATGGCTAGGCTTAAAACAGCCCTTCAGTGCAGCTAGCCTAGGATTCACTTATGACAAAATAATTTAAAATTTTTCTAAAACTGACTTCATTAAGTATCCCTCATGGTCTGTCATCAGAAAGACAAACTCCTATAAATTGATTACCAGACACTGTCATAACACCTGGAATTAATTATTGATCAGATATTTTCATTCAATTATCACACTCAAACAATCAACTAAAATCCTTTTGTAGCTTGGCTCATTCCTTCCACTGGAACTCTTAAGTTTGGACTCATAACATCCAATGAGTGTGGCCTGAGCCTTTTATTAAAAAAAAGTGAAGTTATCTGCTCACAGTTCAAACAAATGCTTATATTTCTAAAACTTGTCTTTAAATTGACTGCATTAATTTATTTCTAGGTCTTAAAACTGGATTTTGTAAGTCACAATGTTTGTTTGTGTCTTTCGGCTTTTCCCGGTTAGGGGTCACCACAGCGGAACTCCAGTCCACTAATAATTGGCAGTTGATTTTTACATACTGGCTTGCCAGGCCTGACGCACAACATTCAACGAAGGTACGCCCATTCACGCATGTCTCCATGCAGAAGACGCTCTAGCTGAGAATCGAACCAGACAGCATCTTACTGTGAGGTGACAATGCTACCGCAGCACCACCACCGCGGGTACATTTTGTAAGTCACAATAAACACAGTAAATACTAATGTGTGTAACGTATAAACAGCTTATGATATCTCAGTAACAATTCAAGCAACACACATACTGCCAGTAGCACTTTCTTCTCACAGCTTTGAACTCTCATAAGAAGGTAAGCAGTTCCGTCTGTGATGAGATATTTAGAGAAATATGAAAATGATTACAATACAAATAAATATATACAAAATATTCAATATCTTCAGTATCAATATTTGAACTCCATCTAGTGCAGCGGAACTGTTTGCCATTATGTAAACTTTAATATGTTTATAGCATGGTTTGGAAATTATCAATGTAAATATGAACAAGCAACATTAGATGTCTAGAGGCATCAGTAGGATGTAACTGCAGAAACTTCTGAAAGTGTCACTAGGCAGTAATAAGTGGCAATCCACCTCTTTGATTCATCATCTTCCACAAATCTGGGGATGTTGGCATATGAGGCACCACCTTCTCTTCCATAAACTCAGTTTGTGGATCTAGTTCTGCTTTGAAATTACATGTCTTCTTGTGGACACTGCTTAGATCTCTTCAGGTAGAAGTGAAGGACTTGGTTTCCAAAGTCAAGAGTTCTCATAATCAGGAAGAAAACTCGTATTGAGACTACAGCAAGGTGAACCTAAAGGAAAAAGCTGGGGCCATGGTGGTGGCAAAATGGTCTAGGAATACCAAGAGATTGTCCCAGAAGGAAATTTTACATATAGATAGGTGGCCTTGCAAGGAAATGCACAGTTAACATTGGCAAAGAACCCACATAACTGGAAAGAGACTACTGACATCAGCAAAAACAGATTCTAGGTTAGATGACTCAGCCACAGGCAACATGTAAAGTACTAATATGGCTGCCACTGACATGATCAATGCCAGATAGACTGACGATGGTGTAACCAGTACTGACAATGCCAATGCTGTTAAAACTGATGTTCTGCTGATACAAAGGAAGTACTGTGCAGCATGGGGAATCATTGCCAAATTAATGACAACTTTAGAATTGCAGTCCTTTATTTCCAAGGGATGGGGGTTCAGCATCTGGATCTTCAAAACAATGAGGACAGAATTCTGATCACAAAAAGGTATACAAACCAAGCACTTTCTATCTGAAAAAAATAGCTACTCAACAGTTTCAGCAATGAAAACCTTTAAAGTGGAGGGGAAACATGACATCACTGGAGCTATAAAATGGTTGCTTTACTTGTGGTGAGTAAAGTCTTTCCATGCATAGATTTTAGTTCTGCTAAAGCAGAATGCTCCACAAGACACTCAAAATATAGGCAATACAACATTTGACATATCTGAAGCACTCAAAGTAGCAATTTTCTCATGTGCAGATTAAGAATCACGTTTTTACTGGCTACTAAAACGTTATGGCTATTTTTTGTCTCTGTCTAGATCATCTCTAAAATGAAACAGGAATGCAACAACAAAGGAAATGGAGGTTTTGGACAACAGATAAAGCCAAAGAGGCTTCACAAATTCAAGTCTTAAGTCAATTTTTGAGATAAGTAAATTTTGCAGAGCCTTTCTTCTATGCCTCTACACAGTGTCATTACAATGAACACAGAAGGCCAAATTCCAAGAGTTACTTTCAGTGTAAATAATTTAACTGTGGTGGAAGCCTGCCCTGATTCTGAAAGACATGTTCTTGGGATAAGTGTAAGGCCTATCTATAAACAGGCTTACACCGGGGCTCAGATTCATAAAGACCTGCTCACAGTGTAAGTGAATCACTTCCACTGAGATCAAGTCTTTTGGAATTGGGCTGATAGCATCATGTGTATACCATGCTGAGGTCCAAAGCATATCAATGTGCCTGTCTGCGGCCAGTATTTACTTACCACAGGCACACTCTGTGGCTAAGGAAGTCATTACTAACTATTGATGGACCTAAGCCAAAATTGAAAAGGCTGGGGGGGTTGAAACAAGGAAAAAAAAAACAATAAAGACAGATTATATTTAGCTATACACAAAAAAAGGATAAAAACAAGAGACAAAAAAATTCAGACTGCAAAAGGTGGCTCAGGCCATTTTCTTCATAACACAAAGCTTTTGTATCAGATAAGTGACGAGACACATGAGGAAGCAGATATTTGGGGAGGGAGAACAGAACTGAAAGCCTGGGAAAGTTTCACATGCAGAACAGTACTGACATTCATGAGCAATAATGGTGGCTCCAGGCTCAGTAGCCAGCTGGTGGGGCACATGAAAAAAAAAAAGACTTTGCAGAAGATGCATACGTAAGTGTGCCTTTCTTAAAATAACCAAATAAAATACTACATTAATTTTCTCAGATTACTGTATCATGACTTTGAGCCATTACAAAATACACTTAGATTAAAATAAAAAAAACTAGTGTCCCTTTCATGGGGTGACCAGAGAGTACTGTCTGGTTAAATGACTTGCACTATAGTTACGCAGAAGTCAAATATGGAGGGAGGGGAGAGAGTGGGAGTCAAATACTTCACTCAATTTCCTGCAGTAACTGCCAGACTGATTTCAAGTACGAGGCAAACATCCTAACTACACTATCCAACAAGTCCTTCAGAATTTTGCATTTATTTTTCATGAGCTTGTTTTATGCATACAAATGACATTCATTCTTATTTTCTAAAACTGTCCTGCACCTTCCAACCCAGGCCACTGATAACCATAATAAATATTTCCCTTGCTACCACAAACAAAGGTAAACTTACAGGAGTAGTTTTTGTTTACCTTAAAAAAGTACTTCCAACACTTTAGATCACTTAATTTTCATAAATCAACTGCAATTATTTGGCATATGCTTGACAGGGTGCCACAAAATAACTACCTTTATAATTTTAAAAGTTCACAAGGCACCTGCCACCCTTTATGGTCACAGTTTACAAGACAAAGTCTGCAGTCATGTAATGCCAATAGGAGTTTCTGAAGGACAGGGCCTTGCACAGTTAATGTTCATGCAATTTATTAATTTCCTATCACCAACGGAAAAAAATTTATATTCAGATTATCTGGTCTTCTTTAGAAATGGACCCACATTTTCCGTCATACATTTTCAATCAGAAGAACCGCAGTTTTTTACCAGCTACTCCTGTAAAATATACTAAAATCCTTAGGATGCAAAACAGAGGTATTCCAGGGTGACATAACATTAAGGCAAGACATAAATGCGGCTGTTAATCCAGGCACAGTTGCCACATCTAAGGTGTTCCCATAATTTGGAGCCGCAATGCAAAAAGGAAATGGGTTAAAGCATGCAGGATTCCAATTTGACAGATGTATAATGATATTTATGCCACCATTAGCAAATGTGCATTTCCTTCTCGGGGGTGAGGGTCTGCCATTTTATTTAATTACTTACTTATTTTGTGTTCGATAACCTTGCAGGTAGACTATTCCAAAATGATTATTTTTTTAACATATGACTTGAGCCAAAAGGCAAACAGAGCTTCAGACAACTACTTATGGCAATCAGTATAATGTATGCATAAAACTTGGTTATATGAAGTGGAACTAATATACAGAAAACACAATGAACATAACAGGAGACAGATTACCTTTTTTTTTTTTTTAATTCAATGCCTAGTAGTACAAAGAGCACTTTATATATATATATATTATGGAAAAACAAAAAAGAATGCAGAAAGACCAAAGTCAGAAGGTTGAATATCGAAAACCTGGCAGTATATATGGCTGAAACATAAAAGTATTTACCATGCCACATACAAGTACTCAACACCAGTCAGGTTGTCAATAATACATACACTACACTTACCTCACAGTAGGAATCAAGCACAAGCCCACATATGCTGAGGCTCTTAAATGTATTCTTCCTAAACTCCAAAGACCTCCCAGACATTACACCTACAAGTATCCTCAGCAGCCCCAAAAGCAGTCCACCAAAACAACACATGCAGCCATATCTCACATAGCCTCAGCTTCTAGTCCAAATTTTGTGCACAGATTCATTTGGGAGACAAACTTGTTCCATTTCACCAGGCTGAAGTAGGAGAAAGTCACTTGTCAATTGCCTATCAGGGGCCAAGATCCATCAGATCACATATACACTCAGGTCATTGGATTGCAAGTACTATACGACTTATAGCTATATAACTATAGTTCATGTGGGTGTAAATGACCTGGACTATATGAGGAGAGAGATGGAGCTCTCTGATTATGTGCCCCAGTCTATTAAAACTGTAGTAGTGAGCAGCATCATACCTTCTCCAAGCACCACAGCACAATATAAACAGAAGATGATGGACTTTAATAATTGGTTATTTTTGGTATCACCCCAATGGGGTGCAATATTTGTCAGTATGGGAGGATATGGTTGAAAGGCCATGTAGCTTTGCATGGGAAGCTCTGCACTTGTCCACTACAGGCATCTGAATATTGGCTATAACATTGTCTTCCCCCATTGTGTTTTTTTTAGGCAATGCCAAACTGGCAAACCTTCTGATGTAGTAAAATCAACCCTAAAAAATCAAAGTACTACGCTCAGTGCCTGGAGTCTAAACAAGAAACTCCAGTCCCTCCAAGTTCTCCTCGCCCTGGAGAATGTAGACATTTGTGCAGTTACCAAAATGTGGTTTAAAGCCATCAAGAACACCACAGCAATGCAAGGCTGCAATACCTTACAAATATTTAGACCAGCTACTGCACAGGTAGGGACTACAGATGAAGTGTCTTGACATACAGCAAAACAAACATACATTAAGGCTAGTTAAACAGAATAATGTGCTTGAGCTTCTCCACATCCAAATTACTACAGGCAAAGCCCCAAACCATATTATTGTAGGCTATAGGTTCCCCTCTATGACCCAGGAAACCCATAACACAAACTTACTGGAGACACTTGCCAAAAAAAAAAAACAATACCATATTCATGGGTGACATTAACTACCCCACAATAAACAGGAAGTCATGCATGAACCCAAACTTGCAGGCCTAGAGATTCCTGGACTTAGTCAACATAAACTCACTGGACTAGATAGTCCAAACACCTACTAGAGATGCAAACATACTAGATCTGGTCCTCTCTAACATGGGAAAAGGGTGCACCCACCCTAGTGTAATGTCCTCTCTGGTAAGGTCAGACCATAAAGCTGCCTCTTTTGAAATAAAAATAAAACTCATGGGCTCAGATAACTCTGGAACATTTAGGAACACTTTTAAGGCAAACTTCTTGCTATTGATTCAACCGAGCAAAATACCATGCCCCACTTCCCTGCCCCAAGCCCTGAGAACACTTGTCTGTGCGGAGCTGTTCACAGAGACCCTGTATAATAAAAGAGCCTCACAGGCCAAGGACAACCATAAGGCTTTCTTTAACTATGTCTGCAACCTCAGAGGCAGTACACAGCAATGTGAAGAACAATTTATAAATGAAGCCATCCACATGGAACTAGAAGATGCAGCTATTCTACTGGCCAAGATCAGCCCCAATTTACATATCCCTCCCAGCTACCAATCAAGAAATACCACTGAATATTACCCCCTCCCCAACAATCACTAAGGAGCAGGTTCATCAACCTGCTCTGCAGGGCAAAGAATATTACTTTGATGGACCGCAATATCATCACAGGATGCCTCCTAAATAGCAGAATCATGACCTATCAGGACCACTAGAATCACTATTTAACAGTAACCTCCAAACAGGCTTTATGCGCAATTGCAATGGTCATCCCTCTAACACAAGGCGAGCTTTCCAGGGGAACAGATAACTACAGATCCATAAGTATGACAAGCCTCTTCTAGAAAGCTGTGAAAAGAATTATCATGGAAATGACTAACAATGGCACAGGAAATCTTCGGATACAGGATCCAACCCATTTTGGTTTTGTCAGGGGCAGATCATGCATACTCAACCTGATGGACTTCTGCAAGAAGGTTACCAAAGCTATGGACAAGGGCAAAATGGTGTACAGAGTCTACCTTAACTTGGCCAATGCATTTGATACAGTACCCCACTCAAGCATTATAGACAAACTCATGGAATAAGGTATAAAACCCTATGTTCATAGGTTCATAGGTTCATACTAGGCTATCTGCCCTAGGGCATTTATAAGCCTAGCCAGAGTGTATGTGGCTTTCACCACCCCTTAGGATGAGAATACTATACCCATTAGTTTGCTGTGCCTCTGTCCAGCAGTGATACAGAGATGATTCCCGGGGTAAACCTACGATCTCCCATCCACTCGTCAAGATTTCTCTTGAACAGAGTCAGTGAGGGGCTCTGCCTCACATGGACTGGGATTCTGTTCCATAGTGTAGGGAGTCTCTGGGTGATGAATCTGTCCCTCCAGCACGTCCTATTTATATCCGTGTTGAGGTTTAAGTCTCTTGCTCTCGTGGCTCTGGTGGATTTGGATTTTTGATGTGGAGCATGTCCATTAATTCGGGTTGGACATGGCCTTGTATGTCAGGCACAGATCACCTCTGAGAAGGCGGTATGCGACTGAATAGAGCTGGAGTTTCTTCAGTCGGGCATCGTATGACATATGTTTGAGCCTTTATCCTTTTGGTGAGGAACTTTTGGGGTCTTTCCAACTGCTGCAGGTGTCGGGTAAGGTACATTCCAAATGGGGCGTTGTACTCAATCATTGGTCTGATAAGTGAAGAGTACAGGGGTACAATGACCTCTCCTGATCTGGATGTGAATCCCTTCATGATCAGGTGGGCAATGTAGAAGGTCTTCCTAACCACTTTGGCAATGTGAGTGTCAAAGAGAGGTTACTGTCAACTTGGGTCCCCAGGTCCCTGATAACTTCTTCCGTGTTTAATGGATTACCACCTATGTGGTAATTAGGGGTTACCTTGTTTTTCCCAAAGGGTATGACTATACATTTTTGGCATTTAGCTTAAGGCCATGGCTCTGGCACCAGTTATCCATTTCTATGAGACCTTTCTGGAGGATGTCTGTGTCTGATGGAGTGTCAATTATGGTGCCCAGTTTGCAGTCATCTGCAAATTTTGTCAGCCACAATCCCCCTATGTTTGCCTGCACTTCAGAAAAATAAATGCCGAACAAGAGGGGGCCCAGGACTGAGCCCTGTGGGACACCGCTCGTGACCGGCTTAGAGTCTGACATGGCACCAGCAACTCTAACCCTGTGTGTTCTGTCCTTGAGCCAGTTTGCAACCCATCTTATGACATATGGGTTTACATCTAAGCTGGTGAGCTTTTCTATGATGCCCAAGTGGGGTATTGTGTCGAACGCTTTTGCTAGGTCAAGGTAGGCTGTGTGAACTGCCTTACCCTCATCAATGGCCTTAGTGACTGTTTCGAAAAAGTCGACCAAGTTCAAGAGGCAGGATCTGCCCTTGACAAAGCCAAATTGGGTAGGATCCAGTGTCTGTAGGTCCCCAATGTCTTTATTTATGAGTTCCATTATGATCCTCTCCATAGCTTTGCAGACAAGGGTCATCAAGCTTATGGGGCGGTAATTTCCAGGGTCCGTAGAAGCACTGCCTTTGTGGAGTGGGACCACAGTTGCCATAAGCCATTCTTTGGGTACGTATCCTGTAGTAAGGCTAAGATTAAACAGCAGCCTTATGTGTGGGTTTAGTTCCTCATTGAGTTCGTGTAGCACACAGCCGGGGACACTGTCCGGTCCCATTGATGCTGTGTTTTTTGCTTTAGAGAGAGCAGCTCTCACCTGGGCATCTGAGATGTTTGGGAGGCTAGACTCTGGTGGGATAGATATTTCTCCTTTTGGGGGCGGGGGGGAGAAATTTGCACTGAATCTGTCTGCCAGTATGTTGGCAATGTCTGTGGGTTCAGTGATTTTTTTATCATTTTGGACTAATTCTGAGCATATCTGGGAGTTTCCACCCAGGTTTCTAACATATCTAAAGAAGGCTTTATGATTGTCTTTTGTGTCATTAGCGATTTTTCTCTCAAAGTTGGCCTTGGATGATTTTATGAGTGATCGTAGTTTTTTGCTAGTATTGATCAGAGATATCTTCCCTTTTAGGGATTTTGCTCTGTCATGTAGTAGCTTTCTCCTCTTGTTGTAGAGTTTGTTTATGGCTGGAGTCCACCAGACCGGGCCTGCCTTTGGTGGAAAGGGTCTTGATTTTATTAGGGATTGCTTGATCCATACATTCCTGGAGGTGCTCGTAGAAGGCATTTGTAAGGGTTTCAGCAGCGTGGGTTGTGGTTTCCACTGGCTCGGGGGCCTTGAAGGATACCACTCCAGTCTTAAGAAGTGTGAAGTTTGCTTTTGAGAAGTTCTTCACTGTGGTCTTTTGCTGGGGGTGGGGCCGGGATGTGGATCTCCAGTGAGATTAATTTATGGTCTGATCTCACCAATGAGGGATATACTTTCGGTGTGGAGCATTTTGTCCCCATGTTTGTGATGATCAGGTCTAGTATATTTTCTCCTCTTGTGGGAATGGTGACTAGTTGTTCCATAGCATTTGAGTTTATGAACTCAAGGAACCTTTGGGCTAGGGTGTTGGGGCTTGAGTAATGTTCCCAGTCTATGTTTGGGTAGTTGAAGTCACCCAATATGATGGTGTTTGGAGAGACATTCATACTCTCCAGTGTCTTCAGGAAGGCTGTGTGGGTTTCCTGAGTTTGAGAAGGTGGTCTGTAGCAGGTTACAAACTGTAGGGCAGTTTTACCTATGGTTAATTGCACCTGGATGGTCTCCGATGCTTCGTGTGATGCCACTAACCTGGAGGTGTGGGTATCCTTTATGAATATGGATACTCCCCCTCCTTTTGTGGTTCGGTCCGGATTTTGGGGCGGGCATGATATGAGGTATAACCTGATAGTGCTGGGGTGCTCTCAGGAGCCTTGAACCAGGTTTCAGTCACAGCACAGACATCGATGTTCTCCATACTGAGGAGGGCTTGAGGGCGTGCATCTTGAGGTTTAGACTTCTGGCATTGAGCAGTATTACCCTTAGTTTTTCTCCATTTTTGTTTTCTAGGGCGGTAGGTTTATCATTTGAGCCTTGCCTAAAAAGGCACTATGGGGTGGCAAAAGCCTTTGCCAATATCGGGAAGCCCAGGGGTGACAGGTGCAAGCCGTCCCTTGTGAAGCAGCGTGGCTTGTCAAGCATGTCATCCCAGGCAGACAGACATTGGATCCCCTTAGAATGACACCAGTAATTAAGCCAATTATTAAAGCTGATCATTTTGTCTCTGTATTGTGGCATCATTCTTGGTGAGGGTAGGATACTGCTCAGGGTCAGGGTCATACCGGCCTGGGCTACATAATCTGAGAGCTCCTCTATGTCTCTTTTCATGCAGTCCAGGGAGGTACGTCTCAGGTCGTTCACACCGGCATGGACAATGACTGAGTCATACTTGTACTTGCTGTGGAGTGACCTGAGTGCTTGTGTTATGTGGCGGATTCTAGCGCCTGACAGGCAGCTTACTGTGATCTTTTCCTTGTTCAATCTGGTGAGTGGGACATCAGTGTGTCTGACTATGGAGTCACCTATAACAAGTGTGTCTGGCATTGTGTTTGGCCTTAAGGGCTGTGACTGTTTAGCACACTGACTTTGAGAACTATGTGTTGCATGTCTTATGTCTTGAGGTGGCAGTTGCTTGGGTGTCTGCTTTGGAGGCCTCTGTAGTTTTGGTAGATTTTTGATCAGTGCCTCCGAGTATGTCTTTGTGTGTTTATGTGTTTGTTTTGCAGTTGTGATAGTTCTATGTGAAACTGGGTTTGTGGTGTGCGTGGTTTCCTTCTCCTCCTGTCTGGTCTTGCCAGTCCTGAGTTGAGAGAGCTCAGCCTCCAGTTTGGCTATATAGTTGCATCTCTCACATGTATTTGTGTTTTGTGGGAGAAGGAGTGGGTTGTCTGTGTACATGAGGCAATTGTAACATTGCCTCAAGATGCCCAGATTTACCAGCTGAACAGGAGAGGAGGCCAGTAGCTGGGTGGCTCTCAGGACCCAAGAAGTTATGATGGGGGAGTCCACCTCCATACAGAGGCCGGTCACTACTGGAGTCTCTCAGGGCTCTATACTGGATCCAATCATTTTTGGCATCTACTTTTCTGAAGTCAAAGCCAACTTCAACTAGGTTGCAGTCATGGAATACCCCAAGACACTAACATCCTCAAAGAAGGACCAATTCAGACCCACAGCCATGGTCGAAACCTCACTGCCAAGAACTGCATAACAGTATCCCTAGGGAAATCAGCTACCACTAGGAACTACTTAATTGATAGCACACCTCTAAGCATAGACCCAATACTCAGGGACACATGCAGACAGTAACATAGCCTTTGATCATCATGTGGCTACAGCAGTAAGGAAAGCATTCTATGTTGTACAACTTACAAGTGAGGGTATGGCATCTAGGCCCAAGGAAGTCATTGTTCCACTGTATTTGGCCCTCATCAAACCAGTCATTAAGTACAATGTTTCTTTCAGAATATACCTGAACAGGCACATGCAGCAGCTGGAACAGCTACAGAGATTCCTCAAAAAAAAGGATACAGGGTGTAACCAATATGTCCTCTACAGATTGAATCAAAGCTGTATCCCTATACTCCTTTGACTAGTGACTGTTGAGGGGCAGGCTATGCCTGGCATTCAAAGCAAACTTGGATCCCCGCTCATTTCTCCATTTGTGTGGCACAAAGCCTGTCTGGAGGCTACAGTTAAATAGTGACTCTAGTAGTCCTGACCATTCCTTTATCATGCTATTTGTGTGGCATCCTAGGATATTACTAGGGCCCATAGAAGTGATATTCTTTGCCATGGAAACAGCACCAATGACTTTCTCCCTCTGCATTACCACACAACAAACAGCATCAGAATTACCCAATCTAGTGAATTAAACCTTGCTTGCGACATATATAGGACATGTTGGAGGGACCGATGCGTGTCTCAGAGACTATCCCTTTTCTGAGACAGGCTTCTCATCCATGTGAGGCAAAGTTCTTCCCTTGTCCAATTCAGGTACAACTTGGATCAGTGGATGGGAAAGCAGAAATTCACCCCTGGTCTGGCACATATGTCCCTAATGGACAAAGGCAGCATGCAAATACTTGACCACTCAAGCCCTAGTCAACATATACTCCATAGAATAATCTTAAGATTGAGACAATAGAAATAATTTAATAAAAAATAAACACCCCCTTTTATAAAAATTCAATTAGTGATGTGACATTGATTCACCAATAAAATATTGTGAAATAGAAAAATTGTCATTATACATATTTAAATGATTTTTATTTTTTTACACAAGTTCTGAATAAGATGGATAATGAATGAATGTAAGGCTTTGTATTTTACAATATTATCAACTTTTTGTATTCAACATTTCTCTGGTGAACTTGGTAAGCCAGGGTTGCCAGTTTTTAATAATCTTAAGATTCCTAAACTTGTCAGATATATTTCGTATATATGGCTAGGCTTAAAAGCGGCCCATGTGATCGCTAGCCTAGTAGATACCTATGAACTAGATGTCAGCAACATTGGTCTGTTACTTTGCAACACTATAAAACTTGAAAACAGGAGGTTGTAATCTCCAAAACCTTCCATAACCTTAGTCAGGTATAAACTTGACAAGGTTTAAGCCTGATGACTTTTCTTCCTTCTAGTGCAACTCATCAATCACTTTTTCCTCTTGATAAACATTACCAGGGCAGATATTGTATTAGTGTGCCAGAAGTGATAAGTTTCTGGGATTTTCAGTCTTTGTGGTTATGCAATCCTAAAGTTAGTATATGTAAATAAGAAGGTCATGGTAATCAATCAGCCCCCCAGACAGTTTAGGGGATCTGCCCCCCCAGGAAATTGTTTATTTTTCCAATTGGTTGAAGCTTTTTCAAATAGTTTTGTGAGGCTGAAGTGTCAACCAACATGGACTGCTCCAGATGCAGCGGAACCATATCCACCGATATAGAGAACTATAATGATGTCAAAATCAAATTTAACTACCACACTGATCCAAGCACACGGAAAGTTGCATGAACTGTGGAAAACACTCAATAAATCAAAGCAATGAAAAGGGCAATGCAGATTATGTATGTCATTCATAAAATATCTCAAATGGAAAATATGCTGGGGTGTATAGGACAAAATGCAGTGCAAAGAGCAATCTCAGAAAGTGAGCTAATGCAGAGAGCTGCACATTGGAACAAAAAAAAAAAAAGAAAAAAAGGCAACAGAAGCTGACAAACTGTATTTTAGATAATATGAAAAGTGACAGCAGGACTAGGAGTTAGTACACATAAATTAACATTCAGTGCACTTTCAGTATGTGTTGAAACCTATCCAAACACTGCTAGATTAGCAATGAAACTTAAAACACACACAAAAAAAAAAAACATCCAAAAAAGAAAGTAGAGTCCATCCTTCTTTAAAGGATTGGTCTTTGGTTCTGACCTCAGATCCAACATTGGTTACTCTAGACTTTACTTTAGGACCCATAGCTCAGGCTCCTCCCGTTACCCAGAATTCTCTCATGTCCCCAACATTACCTCTGAATAGAGTTTGCCTGCAATCCCAAAACGAAGCAAAACCCGTTGACAGATAAACCTGGAAACACCCAAGTTCCCGGACGTACTGCTCTGGAGCTGAAACAATGTAGAATGTTTCTCGGGGTATACCATACTATCATATCAAAAACAAAGGAAATCATCTTCCATACAAAGGAAGGGGGAAGGAGGGTGGGAAGTTAAGGAAGGACGGAAGTAGACAACAGAGATCTGTCATTTTATAAATACATAACTTTTGTATTTGATGTTTTTCTGTCCATACCTCAGCAGATGGGACAGGGACCCCAGCTACTAAGCCTTTGGGGTGGCCTTATGGAAGGGTATTCCAAAATCCGCCCTATTCCTGGATAGCAAATCCAACCTATAATGAGAAATAAAATGTGTGAATACTGGACTGAGTGGCAGCTACACAAATATCACCAATAGTGGTCCTGGAAAAAGAAAAAGGCCAAGGAAGTTGGGACAAACCTAGTTGAATGAGCTTTAATAGGTCTAGGCAGAGTCCACCCTTTTTCTTTATAAACAAGAGCAATACAGGTAGATAACCATCTAGCTAAGGCTACTTTTGAAACTCTTTGGCCAATGTAAGCTTTAGAAAAGTAGATAAATAGTTGATCTGTCTTCTTGAACGATTTAGTACAATGGAGGTAGAAATGAAGTTGGCGATGTACATCACGAGAATGAAGCATATATTCTCTTTTATTGGACAAATTAGAAAAGAAAACCAGAAGATTGACACACTGGTTCAGTGAAGTGTCAGAATCGAGCTTAACAGCACAGGATGTACTGGTTTCTCAGGGACACCCTATCTTTGTGGAAAATTATATAAGCAGGCTTGCAGGACAAGGACTGTAGCTCTGAAGCTCTCTGCGCTGAAGTTACTTCTACAAGAAAAAAATGTTTTCCAAGTCAAACATTTGATGTCCACCCTGGCAGCAGGTTCAAATGGTGCTGGAGTTAAAGCCTGAAGCAAAATATTCATAGCCCATGGAGGAGTACTGTCCTTAAGGATGGGGTCTAAGAAGTAAGGTACCACTAAGGAAAGGAATGGACAATCTAAGGGAAGCTAAAGTAGCCTGATTTACCAACATGAAAATTTGAGCCAGTAACTGGACCTTAACCGTAGAATACCTTGTACCAGCATTAAAAATAGATGCTAGAAAGGCTAAGACTGCCAGGATATAGCCAAAAAAGAACCCAGATACCTTTGGGAGACCCAAATAGAAAATCTGTTCCATTTACCTTTGTAAATGTTCATGGTATATGGCCTCTGGGAAGATGCAGGAATGTGAATTACTGGGGAAGACAGCCTGGATGACAATTGATCACTGGAAGACAAAAAAAATAGTCATGTACTCACCATAACATTCCATCTGTGTTATCCATTTTCTTTCTTCCTCAACCTGTGGGTTTGGTTCTGATCCTCGGAGCCAACTCTGCCGCTACACTAGCTCATGGGAACCAAAAACTCTCTAGCTCATCCCTTACCCACAAGGCACCTATCCCAATTACCTCAGATCGAGTTTGCTGATAGAAAAAGACAAAAAAAGAGTAATAATCCATTTATGCCCTGTTCTTCGAGAAATCAAGGGTAGGGAGTCGAGGAAGAATGAGAATGGACAACACAGATAAAATGTTATGGTGAATACATAGCTTCTTTATCTGATGTCAATTTTCATTCTATCCTCAACCTGTGGGATGGAGTCCCCAGCTACCTTATACCCTGGGTGGACTTAAGGATGTTCCTAAGCACCATTGTGCTGAATGATGCTCTACCCCTGAAGAACAAATCTAATTTGTAATGAGCAATAAAGGTATGGGGGGTAGTTCAAGTTACTGCTGCACAGATATCATCCATGAAAGCTCTAGACTGGAATATAGCGGACATTGCTACGGCCCTGGTTGAATGTGCTGGCAAGGGTTTTCGACAAGGAAATGCCCAACTTGGTATAGATGAATGAGACACCATTAGTGAGCCATCTGGTTAAAGTTACTTTGTTCATGGGTTTTCACAGTTTGGTATGAAAGAAAGAAACAAATAATTGGTCTGACTTCCAGAAATTTTTTGTTCTGTGAAGACAGAATCTTAACAGTCTGTGAACATCTAGCAAATGTAAGCAATATTCATGTTTGTTAGAGAAGTTGGGCACTGGCAGATTAATACATTGGTTGATATTGGTCTCTGAAACCACTTTGGGTAGAAAAGAGGGGTTGGTTTTGAGCAAGAATCTATCTTTGTGAAAAATTAGGTATTGTGGTTTAGAAGAAAAAGCTTGAATCTCTGAAATCCTGCTTGCAGAAGTTGCTGTCACTAAGAAAATAGTTTTCCATGACAGGAACTTAATATCACAATCATTAGCTGGTTCAAAGAGAAATTGAGTGATTGCTTGCGACACCAAATTCAGGTCCCAAGGAGAAGGATCTTTGTAAGGAGGCTTTAAAAGAAGACTACCACTCAAAAAGGCTTTACAAAGTTTGTGAGAAACAAAGGAGTCTTGAAAGGGAATGTGGTAATTAGATATAGCTGCTAATTGTACTCTGATCATGAAAGCCAAAGCCCCTTCATTGAAAAGTGAAGCTAAAAACTGTAGAATATCATGAATCGGAGCAAAAAAATGTTTGTGTTATTCTGGAGCGCCCAATGTGCCAATCTCTTCCACTTACTGGAGTAAAGTTTTTGTGTAGAAGGTTTGTAAGATAACAGTATGGACAGGGGAAGAGAGCACAGGTTGTCTGGCCACCTAGTAATGGAACTGGAGAAACCAAGCTGTCAGCTTGAGATTTGGAATGTCCGGATGAACCATGTCTGTTAGATGAGACAGGAAATTTGGACTTGGATTCAGAATCCAAGGCTGTCGAATTAGGTGAGGCCGAAGGAAGGGGAACCAAATCTATCGAGGCCAATAATGTGCAATGAGGATAACTGTGCTCTTTAAATTGATCGCTTTCTGTAGGAACTTTGGAATTGGTGGAAAGGCATAAAGGAGACCAGGGGGCCAATTGTGAAGAAAAGCATCCCTCTATAACTCCCCCTCTAGTGGGAATCGGAGCAAAAATGTTGTTGCACTTGTTTAGGGCAGAGGCAAACAGGTTGCAGCATAGCTGACTCCATCTTCAGAATATTCTGACAATTTGATTGACAGACCACTCGTGAGGTAAAAGTATGCAACTGCTCAGTTTGTCTGCTGCCACACTGGACTTTCCAGGAATATGCATTGCTATGAGAAAACCATTGGATGAAATCATCCACTGCCACACTCTGGGAGCTTCTCAACACAATGGGTAGGATCTGGTTCCTCCTTGTTTGTTGATGTACCAAACTAATGGCATGTTGTCCCTTTGAATTGCAATTGTTCCCAAGGGGAAAGCATCCTGGAAGGCCTGCAACACTAAAAGCACTGTTCATCCCTAGGACACTGATGTGCAAATTTGCCTGTACTGGGGGGCAAATGCCTTGGACGGTCATTCCCTGACAATGCCCCCCCCTCCTAACTAGGAAGCATCTGTGGTCACAGTGGCCTTGTGCTGGGGGGAATGAAAGGACAACCCTGCAAAATTTGATCTGACCGATTCCATGTGAAATCTTGTTTGCATATACAGGTGAATGCAACTGGCGTCGACGGTTGATAAAGCATGGACCATTGTGTTGCAAACAGCCACTGTAAAATTCTCACATGAAATCTGGCCAAGGGAACAAGTGTTATAGACCTGCCATGGACCCCAGCACCTGAAGAACTAATGTTGTTGGTACTTTGTTGCTGTTGATTATTCTCCGAATTGAAATCAGATTATCTCAGTCTTTGTGGGGGAAGGGAGGCTATTCCAGTCCTTGTGTTTAAATAAGCTCCTATGAAATCCAGTGTTTATGTTAGTTCAAGGTGAGATTTTTCATAATCTATGGTTAAGCCCAGAAAAGGGTCTATATTATAACATTGAAGTTTTTAAACATCGAATGTTATAATATCGAACCCCAAACACCGAAATCTGAAAACATCGAACAGTCAGAATAGCAATTTTTTTCCCATTGAAAAAATTCGCTATTCTGAGAAACGTACACACAACACAAACGCACACAAAAAAACAGCAATCCACACACATACACTTAAAATCCTACACCTAAATCTAAACTAAGCTTTACATACACTACTAGCTACCCAGTTACCTTAACCCACCCCCTAACCCTAAGGTCTGTCACTATCGCGCACTCATCTCACCCACACCATAACCCTAACTCACCTAACCCACCCCCTAACCTACACACAATCGCACACTTACCTGACCCATGCCCTAACTCACCTAACCCGCCACCTGACCCATGCCCTAACTCACCTAACCCACCCCCCTAACCCTAACAGCCACACATCCGCACACTTACCTGACCCATGCCCTAACCCTAACTCACCTAACCTGCCCCCTAACCTACACACAATCACACACTTACCTGAACCCGACCTGTAACGTTCCAACATATCGAACGCTGAAAACAGCGAAGCCACAGCAACGGCCCACCAAATTCTTTCCCTGGGAAAGAATTCGGTGTCCTGCACCTTCGCTGTTTTCAGCGTTCGACATTACAGGTTCGATATTATAACATTCTATGTTTAAAAACTTCGATGTTATAACATAGACCACCAGGAAAGAGCATGTTTGGAGAAATCCTTCTCTTGTCTCTAGCAGTTAATGTCTGGTCTTGGTGGTGATGAGCCAATTGATTGTCCAAATATGGAAACACTTGGAATCCCTGCAGTCTCAAGTGAGCTGCTGTTACTACTGCCATTCATTTGGTGAACACCCTGGGAGCTTTGGTGAGGCCAAAAGGAAGTACTCTGAATTGGTAGTGACCATTTCCCAACTGGAAGCGCAAGAACCTTCTGGATTGTTTATGCATCCTTATGTGGTAGTACGCATCCTGGTCTATTGGGCATATCCAGTCATCCTGTTCCAAAAAAGGAAGAATGGACTGAACCGTGATCATCCACAATTTGATTCACCAAAGTGATTTGTTTAGATTGCCAAGATCCAAAATCGGTCTCCAGTCCAGTCTTTTTTTGGCACTAAAAAGAACCATGAGTAAATTCTAGATTTGCTCTGGTCTGGTGGGACTTCCTGGATGACTCTTTTTGGGCAGCTGTTGTATTTGTAGTGCTGCTTGTTCCCTTTGACTGGGTAGAACATCTGGGATTTTTTTGCAAGTGAACGGAGGAAGGGAAAATGGTGTAATATAACCTCTGGATATTATCCTCTGCACCCATGTATCAGAAGTTATCTGTAGTCAGGCTCTCTAAAGCAGTGACCAGAGACCCCCAACTGTCTCCAGAAGATGACAGTCGGGCCTCCTTTCAGGGTTTACCATAGAAGGAATCTCTGTGCCCTTGGTTTTGTGGTCCCCCTCTGCAGCAAGAGCAGCATCTCCCATCCCGCCTCTGCCCTTGGAGAAACTACTACCGTGCGTGTCTTCAGAAGATCTTTGGGATTTTCTGAACCACATTTTTCCACTGCTACGTTGATTCCTTGAACAGGATCTTTGAGGAGTGGAAAAACATACACCCACAGCAGAAAGGATTTTCCCATCTTTCTCACACCTGGTCAATGTGTCTTTAACATCAGGGACAAAGAGGGATGTGCCATCAAAAGGAGCATCAACAAATGAAAACAAAGGGTTCCACAAAACTCACATAAGAGCATCCACATGCGTCTCTTTATGGCAATGCCTCAACCTGCTGCTCTGGTCGTTCCTTTGGCTTCTTGCAAAATGAGCCTCGTGAAAGTGTTAGAAATGGAATTTAGGGTGGCCAGCTGAGAAGTAACAGACTCCAGAACCTCTTCAGAAATGGCTCCTGAGAGGATATTTGAAAGTTCTTTAATCAAATCCCTCTGTAATCTTGTGAAATGTGCCAGGTAGTCAAGCACGGTAAGGCAAATGTCACTGATGCATAAACTCACTTCCCAAATCTATCCATCATCAGAGACTCTTTGTTGGGAGGATGAATAGAGGAAATATCCTCTGCAAGTTTGTTTTTTTTTTTTTTTTTTTTTTTGTGGCTGCTGCCATGACCATGGCACCCACAGGCAAACCTTTTGTCCAGAATGGCTTATCCTCGGGGGCAGTGATAATTTTGTCTGGTCTCCATGGGATCGGCTCAATGGAATCAGTAGCCTTCTATGCCCACCGAGAGATCAACTCAATAAGCTCATCGGTGGGCAGAGTTACCCAGGAAGTAGATGGGTGGGTACCAAAGGACTGCAGGTACATGGATTCCTCAGATGAAGGATTGGTGGACTTCCAGTCACCTCTCTGCTTAAGGATGTCTAGGATGTCTCCAAATTATCCTCCACCCTCATTGAAATCCATGTCTTCTGTGACAGCTTCTTCCGGAGAATCCAAGTGCTTTCTCTTGCACTTCTTCCTAGGGAACTCTTCAGTGGGGTGGTCTGTGGAAGTATCAGAAGAAGATGGGGCACCCTGCTGGGAAACCTGAGGCTTTGGCACTCGCTGTCCTGGTGAAGGCAATGGTTGAGGTTCTGAACAAAAATGTGTGACAGAGTTGGCTGCTTCAGGAGTGAAGGAACTGTTGTAGACATGGCTCTCCCCATAGCCTCAAAAGTGGATCTACCCAGAGAATGAAAGGATCCCGGATCAGACAGGGTGGACCTCAGAGCCATAGTCTCTCCCCGTCCTGAGGAAATCCCTCTCAAGGTAGAACCTGGAGTGGAGCTGATCCATGCCAAAGCCCGGAGGTGCAGAGACAGCTCTGAAAAAAATAGGAGTCGACTCCAGTCCCTCAGATCTAACAGGACAGATAAAGTTCTGAGAGGTCTCCATTTCTGACTGAACCAAAGAACTCGGAGCAATCGTCTGATCTGGAGGCAAGGATGTCTTCAGATCTGACAGTCGGTACCAGACAGTTCGGAACCATGGTCTCTGAAGCTTCAAGCAAAGTTAGAGGAGAAGGGGGTCCCTGTCGCACCTTGCACCCAGAGAATTTTTCTCATCAATCTCTCCACATAGTCTTCAGTAAGACTTCTGGAAGAATGGGTGGATATGACAGAGATCGGAGTCTTTCCAAAAAGGGAGAAGGAAGTCTGTCCAAAAAATGGATCTGCTGTTTGTGAATAAGTCCTAGGGATGAAAAAGGTAATGGAAGACTATTCTCGTCTTTGAGACGTCAGTTCCGAAGAACACAAGGTTGGATCCAAAGACTTACTAGTAAAGTTTTCTGGTTCCGATGATTCTGTCAGAGCTGAAGGTTTAGACAATTTGTTTCTCAGATCAGAGGGAAAAGACAGAACTGAAATTCTTGCCTTCAAGCTCAGAACTGATGGAGAAGTCGGAATCCTCTTCGTTGCCTTCTCTGAAACCTTAGAGGAGGAAGGAGAGGCAGGACTAGGAATGTCTGATTTAGGTTTATGTTTTCCTTTAGGTAAAGAAGTCATTCCAGATATGGCCTCCCTGAAAGAGTTGGGAAGTCATCCTTTAAGTACCATCTTGTTTTTTTCTTTCCACAAGAGCTCAATGGCTAAAAGAGTGGCAAATGGAGCAGTCCTCCTAAAGATGGACGGGCCCTGAACAATATACGCACAGAGAATGTGTGTCAGAATAAGGGATTGTGAGACCACATTTCTCAGAGCTTAAAGCCTGCTGGGCCATTTTCTTTATCGGCCATTTGAGAAGGCAACACACACACACACACACACACACACACACACACACACACACACACACACACACACTTTCAATAAACAAGTTTAGGAGAGGCAGAGATATACAAGCAGAAAAACTTTTTGGTGAAAGGGGAATAATGATATTTTACAGCTACACGAAAGCGTAGAGGAGACGGGAAGAGAAAGATATCAACAATGATATTTTAGAGCTACACGAAAATGTAGAGACAGAAAGAAAGGTTTAGAAGGGGAAATAATAACAACGGCATCGAATAATACCATCTTACAATAGGGTAAGATGTAAGAAAATAAGGAAAAAATAAGGTTTATAATAGAAAGAAAATTAAATAAATCACTTATCTGGCTTGAGAGAATATGGCACAATGTCTAACTTGCAAAGCATTAAACAAGATCGGGGATTAATTGGGATAGGTGCATTGTGAGTAAGGGATGAACTTGAGAGTTTTTGGTAACCACAAGTTATTGTAGCAGCTGAGTCTGTTCTGAAGATTGGAACCAAACCCACAGGTTGAGGACAGAATGAAAATTGACCTTATCAGATCAAGTGTTTAACTTGAGGGCCTGAATGTCCGGCTGAGAATTGACCCCTGAAGCCTTAATTCCACACATCTCCTCTGCAGCATGGAAGACGTCCACCATTAGAATTACCCCTCTGCCCCAGGGGTCTATCTTCAGGAATGTCTGGGAGAACCTTTGAGACTTCTGGAACCACAGTTTACCTCCCTTCTGTGTTCTTGATAAGAGCCTCTGGGGGACAGAAAAACTTATCCCTATGGCAGAAAGGGTTTTCCCCATCTTGCTCACTTTTAGATAGCATGTCCTTCACCTTTAGGCCAAAGAGTCAAACCATCAAGAGAGGCATTTACAAAGGGCATCTTGAAAGGCTTTGCAGAGTCACACAAATGCATCCGATCATGTCTCCTTACAGTAATACTTGTGCCTATGGCTCTCAAAATGCCTTCAGTCACACTGGAGATACAAGGAGTTTGACAGGGACCATAGGGTGGCCAGCTGCAAGTCCAGAGTTCTTTTGCTGTCCGCAGTCATGGACCCTGAGAGATTTGAAGAGCTCTTACGTCAAACCTCTCTGAAATCTTATGTGTGCCAGACAATTCATCATCCTCAAACAAAAGGCAGCTGAAGTGTAAACTTGCTTCCCAAACCTGTCCAATGCCCTTGACGTCCTGTTTGGGGGGGGTAGACAAATGAAATTTCTTTGGCCAGATCCTTTTTGGTGGCTGCCGCTACTAGCATGGTGTCCACTGCTAGACCCTTGTGTTCCAACATTGGTTATCCTTCAGTGTCATGACAGATTTATCAAGTGTACACAAAATAGGTTCTGCCACATCTTACTCCTTCCATGCCTGCTGAGAGATCAACTCCACCATCTCCGACAGGATGGACCACCTAAGTAGTAGTGGAGATAGATTAGAAGGCCTCAAAAAACACAGCTTCCTCTTGGAAGTGGACTTTGGATGACCAACCACCTTTCTGTCTCAAAAGTTCAAAGATCTTGCCAAATGAAACAAACTCAAGTGGTGATCTGGGTTACCCTTCCCTCTCACATAAATCTGTGCTGTTGGTGAGTGACTCTTATGGGAGTCTATGTGTCTCCTCTTCCTCTAAGGAGGCTCTGCGTTGAGATTCTCAAGAAAGGACTCAGAAGACTGACAGGAATTCTGCATGTGGACCATCTCTAGGCTACGAGGGACGGCTGTCTCGATGGGATAGGAGGGGCAGGATCAGGACCAAAGACCTTTCACTAGGAAATCCATGGATCAGAGGAATTAAAGGAAGCTTTCTCAACCACCTTGAAGGAGGAAGCAAACTGGGAAACCCAGTACCACCCCAGTAGTAGCTGAAGCTTCCAAACTAGGCTGGTTCCAGGAAGTGAGCCAATCCATGACTCCAGGAACCAGCACCAGTGCATTGGTTCCAAGATCCTTCTGTGTCCAAGACGCTCAAAACTGGTCAGATTAGAGATGCTGCCAGAGTGGAATCCGATTAAGACTTCAGATCTGACAAAAACAATCCCTGGGAGAAACTCAGATCCAAACCTCCTGAAATTGGGACGAGGACTGAGGTATAAGCAACCATAGGTGGGGGGGGGGGGCTACAGCTCACGGGTCCAGAGGTCAGAGCTAGGAGAATCCTCAACTGAACTTGGGTCCCGAGGAACTCTCTCTTCAACCTACCCACATCTACTTCAGTCTGGCTTCTGGTAGAGGAAGAAGTGGAGTTTTTTTTAAGATCTATGTACTGGTCCTCCTGCAAGAAGGGGAAATGCAGTCTAGGGGAAACTGACTCAGAGGAAAATCTAGGCTCCGTCAAGGGAGGAGTACGAGTCCTATGATTACTGCATCCAAAGGAGAAGTAGGATCCGAAGTTTAAATCAGTTTTGGGGAGGGAGCCACGGAGGTTACTGACAAGGTGAGGTAGTCGGTGGAATGCTTCCTAGACTCCGTGCCCTTTTCCCTGGGCTTGTCACCACTCTCCTTGCCCTTTATGTCAGTCTGATAATTTTTAAACAGAAACAGTAGATAAAGATTTAGATGTTTCTCCCACAGGAGCTGGCAGAAGTACCTTCAACACAAGTTTATTGTGCTGTTCGATGATGGCCCGCTGTCCAGACATAATACAAATACCACTGTCTTCATCCAGATGACACACACCTAAGATAGTAAACACATTTCAGATGGACATCAGATTTGGGAATCTCCTGGCCACAGGCCACATATTTTTTAAACCCTGTTGGCTTCCTGGCTATGGTAAGTGAAAAAGCACACTCTGGCTATGGTAAGTGAAAAAGCACACTACTATTCAGCAACAATGAAAAAGGCAAAAATAATTATTCTTCTCATGGTTATTTTAACAGCAACAGAGATCCTACACTACTCTAAAGTTAACCAAACCTATCTTACTAGGACTGACACCAAAAGTGTGAGAAGTAGAAGTTTTTTTTTTATATTGGATAAGACAGTAAGGAAAGACAGGAGAAGTAATACCCAGCAACAGAAAGACTATATTAATATAGAAATATATATGTGTGAGTGTACGAGTTTTATAACTTAGCTGAGGCTAGCCTGAGCAAAGGAATCAAGTCTATCTATGAGCGGCAAACGAAATCTGAGGTAATGTCGGGGACAGGAGGGAATTATGGGTAAGGGGAAGAGCAAGATATTGATCCTAAAGTCTAGAGTGGCCGAAGTCAGATCAGAGTTTGTAACCAAAGACACATCCATTGCAGAATGGACGGATGAGACATCAGATGCATCTAAATTTTACAAAAATAGAAAAATACTCCGTGATATCTGAACAACTCTAAATGAAGCAATGAGAACTGAAGAATTAAATGTGCCATGATAGCAACAGATGCAAAAGCACTACTGCTGCATTTTGAACTTTAACAACATTCTTTCCGTTAATTTATGTCTCAAAATGTACAAAGCATGAAAAGAACTTTTATACAGAAGCAATCCTTTTCTGGCTAAAATCACTCCAACATGACAGTTTTTAACCTGGAGAGAACTGAAAGCTATCACTTTGTAAAAGTTTCACCTATTTACAAAGGTCATTCTGGTCTGAAATCCATCCTAACTTCAAATAAGAATCTCTACTACTTCAAATTAATAAACTTTCTGGACAAGACTGAGTTTTCGTTGGACTAAGTAGCAAAGATAAATATCAGTGCTCTTTCAAGCAACAACTTAAATAGAAGTGCTTTTTATTTAATAAGTTGTGCAAAATACATAGTACTTGTTTATTTAAACCATTATCACATACAATAATATACATACATATTATACATACAGATGCTGACATCTGAAACATTGCCGATAAAATAAAAAATATTCCCTGCTCCTTCTACAAAGTATCCACGTATTACTTGTGTTTTTGCCATACAAGCTGTTTTTGCTGCTGATTTAACAAGTATGCAGATACCTATGCATTCCTTTTACCACAAGTGTTTTGCATGAATGATATAAAAACAAAAGTCTACTGCTCACAGTAAGTTATATGCAGTATTTTCACATTTACTTGGACCTATTAACAATTAATATGCAGTGGTCACCAAAATCTGCTGAACAAATATTCAGTGTTTACAAAAAATATGTACATAGCACTTCCTTCTTATTTTTTATCCAGTTTACGTTAACACATGTAAAAGTAAATGATGTCAGCAAAATTTGTAAATGTTATGAAGCACTGACATGGAATAATACAACTTGTGTAGCCTCAAAATGTTATTATCGCAACACGAGAAGATAATGTACTCCTGTTGAATATACAGAACGGGACAACTACACAATGGTGCTTAACATTCTAATATTTTTAAAGCAGCAACAATTTTCAAACACACAAAAATACAAATTTGCACACAGATATTAGACATGACGTGATCTATGAACTTCACTGAAATATTTTTGAAAAAATCATATTTAAACTAAGACAAACTGTAAAACAGTTCTACCACAAGACAAATGTTTAATTATCAGCTGTGAAAATACAGACGACTTGTTGAGAATTCAGTCATACATTGAAACTACTTACTTCCGGTTGTTTCCTCTGTCTTTGGTATGCACACTTGTTAGAGCTGCAGTTACCTGTTCCTCTGGCTGCCCACTAGACTGGAGCTTAGCTGTGGGTATCCAGGAGATGGAACATTTGGAATGGCTAGCATTCAAAACGGAGACCTTTGTCCCAAAATACCAATATGCTTCACTTCATATTTTTATTTGACTAGGGATGAACTCAATTGAAAAAAATGACACATTACACCTGCAATTACAATACTTACTCTTTGTAAAGAAGGGGATGTTACGCATCATCACAGCATGCATACTGGCACAAAAAGAAATTTGCTTCAAATAAAGAATTTTACTTTTTGATATCTGTATGTATGGATGCCAAACCATCATACCTTTAAACAGTTAAAACATGTAAATGGTGGGGAACTGGAGATTCCTGAGAAAGTTAACAGTAAGGATACTACTACTAATCTATTAGCTTCAGTCTTATAAATGCTTTTACCAAGGATACATTACCAGGAACAAAGGAAGTAAATAATATAATTATTGACGAATGAACCACCTTGAAGTACTGCAAACAAATAATGGTAACCTTATTCAAGAAACTGCAAGGCAAAGACTGACTGAATTATTGTGCACAAAAGGAAAGGCCATGAGCTCATAGCTATTTGAAATATTGAATTCCAGAAACCTCATGGTCAAGTGTGTTCATGTTTAAAGATCCCTACAGATCACAAAAGACTCCTCTCTAAAAGGTGTGGGGGTGGGGGTCAAAAAGCTGCACATTACAGCCTGGAACTATCAAAGAGAAGTAACTCAAAATGACAAAGTATGGGAAGAGGGCTAGGCCTGGGGAGGAATCTGCAGCTCCACCAGTATATTTTTTAATAAACTGTCAAACTTATCTATCGATGCATTTAACTAAAGACTGCCAGAAGAACATGCCTTCCTATTCTTACTATACTCTACTGTAATAACTATTCTTACATGCCTTGTTGCTTTTAACAGATGACCTGGAAGATGAAACTGAATAAATGAAATAATGTGCGAGTGAAGGAAAAAATAAAATCTGGTCGGGAAAATAAGGTGTACAACATATACAAGTATAGCACTGTTGTCAACAAAGCTATACTTCCAGGATAAACAAGATTACCTCTAAAAGAGCCAGCAAAAAAATCACTGAGAAAGGGCATATTTTTACCCAGTGCAAGCAGATTACATTTAACAAAAAGTCGTCAGCAATACAATCTGTGTTCTCCTATGCCTGGCACGGACTTCCTCCTCATGTTAGCATAAGATACAAGTAGAAGTCTATCCTTGTATAATTCTCAATCACAGGTGAGTGCAAAATATCAAAACATAAGGCTGTTGAGGTCTACAGTATTCAGCTGATGGTCTCATCTCCTCAGTTATTAAAGGAAAAGACTGACACTAGGGGTATATGAAATGCAAAATAAATCTGGGTAGTAGTCTAAAAATGAGTTTTGAAGGAAAAAAAAATCAACATGTTTCTGGCAGTTCCACTCCACCCCAAAAACAAAAATTAATCTTAAATGGAATATCCAGGATCTTCTATGTCACCATAAGCAGAACAAAGTGAACAGAGTAAACACTCTTGAGAGCTAACAAATAAGCCACTCACCCTGTAAGATCAAAGCCGTTTATAGAAATGGAATACGGTGGTGTTCATATCCTTACAAGAAGCTTTTATAACTGCTTCATAAAACAGGACTTGGCTGGGGTGAAAACTAACTCTTCTAGAAGCAGACTATGTAAACATGGGTACAAGTCTAATGTAGTAGTAATACAGAAACAGTGATAAAAATGACTAAAATAGTCTAATTTTCTCGATAATAAATCAGGAGAAAAGAAGCATCATACACTTCAGACTGAAAATACAAAATAAGGAGGAGTAACTGCCAAGATTACCAGGATACTTCTACAAACTTCAATAGGAGCAAATACAGTTTGGTACAACAATATACTGATAGCATTAGCCAGCAGGGACAGATCTGAGAGCTCATGTTTTTATAAGGAGAGAATGCCCTAAAAGTTTGTTTTTTTGCCCCCGATAACAGAGAAACCTTCCCTGGCCTTGAAGTTAGAGGTGTAAACATAGCAAATGCCTCATTACATTTTTTTTCCTGCTCCCATATAAAAAGGTCAGGAATGGCGAGCCAAATCCTGGTATTGTGTGTGTGTGTGTGGGGGGGCTGATGTTCTGAACATATTTCTATTTCCAGATTCTGATAAAGCTATAAGGGAACAAGTTCAGCTCAGCTTGGGCAAACTCTTCCACCAACAGTAATCTCTGATGGTGGTGGTGGTGGTGGTGGTGGTGGGGGCAATGCTCAATTACCATTTACGTTTTATTCTAATTCTGGAACTAAAAGCTCCACAAATTCCATAGACTATCACATCTGTAGCTTTCAGACATTTTTAACAGTAGTTAGGCAAGTAAAACTTTGCAAAATTATCTCACAAAAAGCTGGTTAACCTATGTTTAAAATAATGTAAAAGAAAAATAAAGCCAGAAATACAGGAATGGTCAAACTCCATATGTTTTACCAAGTCCTAGTTTGTTTTGGTTACTTAAACTTTGAAGGTCTTGTCAGCCCCCACACCAAGCTGGAAATAACCTACTGGTCCTACTACTACTGCTACGACAATTTCACACAGTTCATTGCAATAACATACTGACCAAAAAACAAGTAATGCAGCTTGCAGGACAGAAAATGAGACAACGGTAAGCTGAAGACAAATTTACTAAGCTAGCAATTCCAAATGGTGCATTCTCAAACTAACACTAAGCAGCACAACTAGAAACCAGGGGAACATATGACTTCAGATGGTAGACCAGGGCTTACAAATTGACATCATAATTAGACAGTTTTATGCTTCCTTTCACAAGCAAATGTATTTCGGCATTAAAGAAACAAAAGGACAAAATCAACTTTGTTAAACTATAAACAGCAATACAATAAAATACACAAATATCTATAATTATTATATATACAAAACATCATACATTCTTAAGTCAATATACATCCATTGTCAGTTTGCTTGGCACTGTCCCTAGAAATACATTATAAACTTAACCCACTACAGTGCTACTTCTGAACTTATATGTACTGCTGCAGTAGCCACAGTGACTGCACAAATGCTACCTTACAGTAATTTTCTGACTCAGTTCTCAGACATCTAGAGCGTCGGGTATTTGTATGCAATTGCATCTAAACTAGCATTGTTCTAAGATGTGGGGGAAAAAAATCATTGAACAGAATGCAGCACTGTCAATGGTGGTTTTGTTTCCTTGCCACCTGCCACTCAGAACCAATCATTCTTATGTTATTGCTGCTACTGAACCCATAGCTAATTTCACAATATGAAAAAGTACTATGCTTCCAAAGTACCATGGTACTTGTGTGGTTTAACTACCGGTGTTATGTAAAATCATCATTAGTACTACAGACCTGATTACATCTGCACTTTCAGGAATATAGTGGAAAGCAGCATGGAACTGCAATACACTAAATCCTTTCAACGAAGTACGCATTGACAGCGCATACAAATGTATGGAAATAATGGCAGACGAAGGCCATTACAACCACAAAGTCTTCTTAACTGCACAGACAGCAATATTTCTTTAAAGTAATAAAAATAAAAATAACGTATAGTCCAAGGGGTAAACACTCCTTTGTAAAAATAAGAATAAATACATAGGAAATAACAGTATCACAACGGAATGAACAGGCAGGAAAAAACACAAGTCTCTAAATCCTTCGGTAAAAAATAAAACGTACATTTATTGCAACAAACGGTAAGCGCTTTCACAATCAAGCTTCCTCAGACTTGTGCTATTGCTAAAAAACATTCCATTTAAACACATAGGAAATTCCAGCACCCAAAAGAAAAAATATATCAATTAAGGGATAATCAGTGCTAATTCTAATGTTAATGCTGTTGTCAAGCCTAGCGATAATATCTCTTAAGCTAGGAAAACTGTTTTATTTGCTGACAATGCCATTAGAGGCAACAATGACTCTGAATCTATTAATGTTGGTAGTATGGATGGAGAATGTTTTAAAGATATTACTGACCTCATTGAGCACACTGGCGACAACCTGGAGCCACTTTGAGAGACCTTGGTGCTGTTATATCATCGAACATGCCAGGTTTATAGTCAGGCACCAATATAAGTGATAATTGCTGTCTTAAATCTTCTCTAGGATACTTGTATCCAAATATAGTCATTAATAAGAGAAGTAGTAACAATGACATTAGGGATGAGAGGGTTGTTAGACCTAAGAATAAGAACCCCACCCAAGTGAGGAATGGGACCTACCTTTTCCCTTACCAGTCTGCACAGAGAGAGGAGGGGGACATACGCGATCGACGAGCAGGGGGCGCCAGAAGCGCAAGCTCTCTGGGGAACAGAACCCGATTCAAACTTTAAAAAAGATGTGGGGGAAGGTGTTGGCTCATTGATTTTGAACATCTCCTCATATGAGCTCTCCCCTGAGGAGATGTGTGTGCTTTGTAGGGGCTTGAATTTTATACCTACATGTAGAAGCAGAATGTCTGACACCATCTTAGACCTAAAAGTCTTTTGTAGGAATATCATGTTACGCTTATTATATGGCGATATTAACTTGGGAGGCGTAAGACCTTGTGGCAATGCATATAACCCCACCTTTAAGAAACTGAATAATTTTGTCCCTAGTAACCATCCGTTAGTCGAAGCATATCTGAAACTTACAGAAGAGGATATTTTTAAATTTTATGATAGTAGAGAGAATAATTTTAAGAGAAACTCTAAACAAAATTTATCTTATAAAGAAAGAGTAGCACTCAGAATTACAGAATAATAATTCCTCATTATTAGACCAGCAGATAAAGGTGGCCTTGTTGTGATGGATAAATCCCATTATTGCCGGTCTATGATTACAATGCTTGGTGACAGTAGTTATTATAGTAGGATTACAATTGAGGATGCACATAGGATTATTTTATCCATGTCCAACAGTCTATCTGACGTCTTTTCTGGCCATCTTATTACTGAAGTATTTACCTTTCTAAAAGTCACTAATCCCCTGATACCACTTATACAGGGCTTGCCGAAAATACATAAATATCCGTCTGACCAACCAATGAGGCCCATTGTAGCAGGTGGGGGATGGGTCACAGAACCGTTATCAATTTATGTTGAGAGGTTCTTGAGACCAATTATTAATTTAAATAAAGTGGTCCTAAGGAACTCAAAACAGTTCTTGTTAGATCTGTATGACTGTACAAAAGCTGTTCTTGACCTTGAAGGTGTTATTCTTGTAACTTTTGATGTACAGTCCCTGTTCACGATTCCCAATGATTTAGGTATACAGTATGTTCATGAATGCCTCTTGGTTCACAGTGATTTAACCTTGGTACAGGTAGATTTGATTTGTTACTTTTTAGAGATCGTCCTTGAGAATAATGCTTTCACCTTTGATGGTGAAATATACATCCAGAAGCATGGCGTAGCTATGGGCACTTCGTGTGCCAAAAGCTACGCCAATATGTTCCTTGCACACTGGGAAAATGCTATCTCATTTGGCAGAGAGGAGTACAGAAAACATGTTCTATTCTATCGATGTTTTGTCGATGATTTGTTTTGGTTGTGGAAAGGTAGTCTGGAAGACCTAAAGGGGTTTCACCGGATGATGAATGGTTTGACCCGTTGTTTGAAGTTTACCTTCAACTGGTCATACACACGTACTGAATTTTTAGATATTTTTGTGGAGAAATTACACAACTGTGTCATCAATACTGGTATTCACTGGAAAACATGCCACAGGAACGCTTATTTGTTTAGGTCCAGTATGCACCCAGGGTATATCTTTCGGAATTTAATTAAGGGACAAGGGATGAGGGCCTCCAGATTGAACCCCACTTTGGAGGGCTTCTTGGAAGAGATGAACAATCTAGGAGAGAGGTTACTGGCAAGGGGGTATGGACAGGAGGAGATCGATCAGTGGAATGACGTAGATAGGTTAAGAGCAACTAAAGCAAGCCCTTATTTTGGACCACCTGTTGAGGTGAATTCAGATACTGGTAGTGAATCTAACTTCGATAAAGGTGGTGTTAGGATCCCCCCTTTTTTTTATACTAGTGACCATAGAGAGCTTACTGATTTGTTTGCACAGCATTGGTCCATTTTGCAAGTTGATGGGAGTATTGGTGAGATTGTAGGTGAGAAACCCAGGTTTTTATTTAAGAACAGAAATAACCTGAAGAGGCTACTTTGTTATGATAGAGGTTCCAGTATGATGGACACTGTTCCAGATATTACTTTACCATGTGGCAACTGCAATTTTTGCCCGTTAATTAATACTTCTAGCACCTTTCACCACCCTGATTTATGTAGAGAGTTCATTTTTCATGCCCATGCCAATTGCATGACATCCAATGTAGTTTATTTAGCAGAGTGCGTTGCCTGTAATTCATTCTATGTAGGCAAGACCAATAGGGTTTTGTGTGACAGGATGAGAGAACACATCTACCATATTAAGAAGAAATCAGAACACAATGCACTCTCCAAACACATTATAGAGGTTGGGGGAACACACACATTTAATTTTAGGTCATAGAGACCATTTTACCTAGTGTTAGGGAGGGTGATATTAGCCATACAGAATATAGGGAAACACACTGGATTATTATGCTCCGAGCAGACAGGGGGAGAGGCTTGGATGAAAGGGCTTCTATTAAGCCTTTACTAAAGAAGAGAAGACTTCAGAAATGACTGTTTTTAGAATATATGTTTTTTCTTCGTTTATTAATGCACAATTTTGTTGTTTATAATTCACTGTTGATATGTTCATATATTATTTATTCTTGTTTTGTCCTATCATCCTCATTGCATCATGCTAATTTTTGCAGAATGTAAGGATGCACAGTCATGGATCATTATCAATGTTTGTGGTTGTGATGTTTCATGAAGTGTTCTCTTTTAACACTGATTATCCCTTAATTGATGTATTTTTTCTGTTGGATGTTGGTATTTCCCATGTGTTTAAATGGAGTGTTTTTTTTAGTAATAGCACAGGTCTGATAAAGCTTGATTGCAAAAGCGCTTATCGTTTGTTGCAATAAATGTACGTTTTATTTTTTACTGAAGGATTCAGAGACTGTTTTTTCCTGCCTGGTCATTCCGCTGTGATACTGTTATTTCCTAAATATTTCTTAAAAGGACTTCACCCTCAAATACAAGAATGTACAATTCACTGTGGTGATTTCAGAGAACCAGTACTAGCACTCCAAATTAAAAGCCATGCAAATACAAAAGTTCAACTAACAGGTCCTTCAATACAGGCACTTTTAAGCATACACTTAGACTGGTTGCAAACATGACAGACTGTAAATGCTGTGGCTACACCACACCATCCCTTCCACTCTCATAACATAACTTTCTACTATGTTCCTTTGTTATGTTAATTGTCTCCTATTAACATAAATAAAGGAAGGTTGCAAACCCTTAAATTGCCAGGCTAGAGTATTTTTGAAGCTTTTTGGCCTCCTCACAGCTGACGGTCAGCTTCTCCTGGTGCTTCTCATCAACTGCAGGGTTTACTAAGCACTCCCTTCCGTCTCCACACTTGCACCAACCAACGTTCTGGGTTGAAGAGATTGGTGTGCCACAGGGCTGTGTTTTAATGTTGCAGAGGAAGTGTTTTTGCTTATTCTCCACCTCCTGGACATGCCCATTATCACCTCAAAGGTGATATGTAGAACAGGAAATAGTCTGAACTGTCTCTCACTTCTGCAAGGGGCTGATGCTAGCAGGACACCCTAAGTCCACCTTCAGGCAGCACCAGGGAAATAGAACTGCAAGACTGTGGTGAAAGTGTGTGTGCCTTATTCCTCCCCACAGGATGGTTACACCCATTTTACCTGCCTGCACTGTCAAGAACATGAATTGCTATTCAAGCAAAGGTTACCCAAGCCACAGTAAGGGCTTTATTTCTCTATGACTTAAGTACTTGATGCAAAAGGTAAACTTTCTACAGCTGCACACAGCAAGTTTCTGCACTCCGGCTATGATGCAGTTACAGTTCAACAAAAACAACACAGTGTTAAAATATAGTCTAGTCTACTGATCCAATGAAGCCTCAAACAATGAGAAAGCAGTTACAGCACATGGCCAGGATGCCTAAAACCTGAAAAAAGGTCCTACAAAAAGTCTGTTGACTGCCAACTAATCTTTTACTCTAAAATTTTTGACAAAGGAGTTAAGAGGCCAATAAGAAAGGTTACAACTGGCAAACAAGATAACATATTATTCATAAAAATTAAAGCATAATATACTCAAAACTTAGCAAGTTATATACCCAAGTTGTCTTTTCACTTGGTTCAACCTTTAGGTTTGGACCTGACCTCAGCGTCTTTAGGAGCTGTGGATCCAGGATTCTGACTTCTCCCCTACCCATAATCACTCTCTTCCATCAATTACCTGAGAACAAGTTTGCGTACATATCAGCTAACAGAGTCCTTTATCACCTTAGAATACGAGTGAATCCTATACTAGAAAAATACCTGGGTAAAGGACAATCAATTGAGGTTGTGAGCTGACAAGGTTTCTGGTTAGGCTCATGCTGGAGGGATAGGTTCCTGACCCAGAGACTCCCCAGACTCTGGAACAGACTGCCCATACATGTCAACCAGAGCACCTCTTTGGCCCTCTTCAAAAGGAATCTTGATGATTGGATGGGAGATGGAAAATTCACCCTTGGGATCACGTCAGTCACCCTGCTAGACAGGGGTCCAGGGAAGTAAATACTGTGGGAAGAAATAGCCAGGGAATTGTTATGGCTAGGCTTATATAGGCCCTAAGGCCGATAGCCTAGTACCAACCTATAAACCTCAAATGAAACGGGTGGACCAGGGAAAAAATCTGGAAGGTGGGAGGGAAGTTGAACTGGATGAAAAAAAGAAAACGGGGATCAATTGTTATGGTGAATACATAACTTTCATATCTGATGTATTTTCGTCTAGTTCAACCTTTGGGACAGATTCCTTAAATACCACAACCCTGGGAGATATCGAGGAAGGATATGCCTGAGAATGGTGGAACTGAAAAATGAGAGGACTTTCTATGTCAAGTTTATAATGAATTTTATCACTGAAGTGACTCTCTGATCCCATGTGCAAAAAAAAATGGAAAAAAGTGGTTGTGGATGGATGGAATTAATATGCAAACTGTAGACCAAGTTACTGAAGCACAGATTTCACTTATAAGAGCTCTGTGTATAAAAACAGTAGAAACCCCCCATAGCCCTTGCTGAGTGGACTCTTGGTTTCTTACACAGAGTCCCAAGTTTTCAAATACGAATGCCATGAAGTCAGCCAGCTACCTAGCTAGTGTGACTTTCACATTTTTCTGTCTTAGCTTTGCTTTAGAGAAGACTGCAAATAACTGATTAGATATTCTGAAATCCTTAATTCCATGGGGGTAAAATCTAAGTTGTCAGTGGACATTAATAGATGCAGTTTATATTTTCCTTTATTAGAAAATCATGGAATGATTACTGGTAAATTAATAGTTTGTTAATTTTGTATGCCACTTTTGGGATGAAAGTAGGATTCATTCTCAGAGCAACTATCCGTACTGAAATCCAATTAAGGATGTTTAAAAGAGAGTGCTTGTAATTCAGAAATCGCTGAAGTGTTGGCCACAAGAAAAAGTACAGTTTTGTACCTACCATAAATGTAGATGTTCGAGGATTCCATTGCTGCAGTCCTTACTATTGGGTATAGTCGGCTGGCGTACTAATGCATGACTTTCTTGCCCCAGATGTCAGAAGACCCTAAAAGACAAGGCCCAAAATACCTGCACCAAAAACATGCACAATATATACAAGAATATATACAAAAATATAAGCATGTAAACTCACCTACACAACCACCCTAAAACACAGAGGGAAGGAGGTTGGACTGCAGCAATGGAATCCTCGAACATCTACATTTATGGTAGGTACAAAACTGTACTATGTTCTTAGTTTCCCATTGCTGCAGTCCTAATCCCAAAGCAGAGATAAGGGAGGCTGGCAAATCATAAAGAAGTAGGAGCTGACAACATGCCTTGCAAAACAGCTGTGGCAAAACCAGCCCTAGACTTAGAGTAGATAGGAAGGTGATAATGCTTAGAGAAAGTATGCACTGAACTCCAAGTAGCTGCTTCCAAAATATCCTTAGTTGCCACCCCTTAGAAATGCTGTTGAAGTGGCAGTAGCCCTAGTGGAATGAGGCCTAATCCCAGCTGGAATCTCCTTGCCATGATGGGAATAACAAAATGCAATGCAAAAGCCAATCCACCTAGAAATAGTTTGTTTTGACACAGGCTTGCCCTGTGAACTCAAAGCAAAAGAAACAAACAACTGCTGAGACTGCCTAAAATCCTTAGTCCTGTTTAAATAATAGCAATTGCCTGTGTACATCTAAAGTGTGCAAAATCTTTCCCTTTATTTTGAGGGTCTGCATAAAAGTAGGCAAATGAATAGTTTGGTTTAAAGCCACACTAGAAACCACCTTAGGCATAAAGGAAGGATTAGTACGTAATGATACCCTATCCTTATGGAAAATCAAAAAGGGCTCTACTGCCATAAGGGCCTGCAACTCAGACATCCTTCTTGCAGAAGTAATAGCCAACAGAAAAGCAGTCTTCCATGACAAGTATTTCAATTCAGCAGTAGCTGCAGGCTCAAAAGGTTGTAGAGTAAGTTTTTCAATTGAGATCCCAAGCAGGTCTTATATTCTTTGCCCCTCTAAGAAACTGCTTGAACAAGGGATGCGAAACAAAGGTGGGTCACAATCATAGTGAGCTGAAATTGCTGCAGCATGAATCTTAATGGAAGAGAAGGACAAACCTTTGTCCAATAACTCAGTAAGATATTGAAGAGCCACACTCAAATTAGGCTCAGAAATCTCCAAATTCTTTGCTGTACTCCAAAATAAAAATCTCTTCCATTTTAACACTCTCCTTGTACTAGGTCTTCTAGCTTCCATAATCACATTTAAAACTTGTTGAGGAAGTTGAGACCTGCTGTGTTTCAACACAGAATATGCCAGGCTGTTAGATGAAGAGAGTGAAGCTTGACATTGAGCAGATGACCGTCCTTCTGAGATAACAGATGAGGAATCAGAGGTAAAGGCCATGGAGGCTTCTTTACCAGACTCCGTAGTAGTGGGTACCAGTGTTGCCGAGGCCAATCTGGAGCTATCAAAATCATCCTTGGCCTGTCTTGTCTGACCTTTAATAGTACCTTTGGAAGAAGAGGCAGAGGTGGAAAGGCATACACATGAAGGTTTTTCCAACTGAAAGACAGAGCATCCACTTTCCAAGCTGTGTGATGATAACCCTTTGTGCAATACTTTGGCAGCTGGTGGTTTAGTGGAGAAGCGAACAGATCTATGTCTGGAGTTCCCCATGACACTGTCAATTTCTGAAATACATGAAGATCCAGTTTCCACTCGTGGGGATCCATGATTTGTCTGCTTAACACATCTGCTAAGGAGTTCTGTGCTCCTGGCAGAAACCTTGCCTGAAGAGTTAGTTGCAAGCTTAGCGCAGTCTCCCATAAAATCATTGCTTGCCTGCATAGAGGATAAGAATGTGTTCCCCTTGCTTGTTGATGTACCACATGACAGTTGTGTTGTCTGTTAGAATCAACACCTGCCCTGGAAGAAGTAACTCCTTGAAAGCCATTAATGCAAACTGGACTGCTAACATCTCCTTCATGTTGATATGTAGATGCTGTAGTCTGGCAGGCCACTTGTCTTGTATCCACTTTCCATTTAGATGAGCTCCCCAAGCAATGTCCGAGGCATCTGTCGTTAAAATCTGACTTGCCTCTGGCGGGTCACAGAGAGTCCCTTGTTTAGGTGACATTCCTGAGCCCACCACAAGAATTCTTTTTGAAGGCAAGGTATTATTTGAATGACAGTGTACAAATCCTGGCAGTGCTGTGTCCATACATTTTTGAGATACCATTGTAGCTTCCTCATATGCAGTTTGGCATTGGGAAGCACCAGAATACAAGATGCCATGAACCCTAATGCTTGAAGGACTGTCCTTGCAGTCAGCACGGACTGATGAGATAGTTGATGGAAGTAAAGTGACAGACTCTTTTGTTTGTCCGGGGTTAAAAAGGCCATCTGGGCTGCTGTATTCAGTCTCACACCCAGAAAGCACATGTCTTGAGAGGGTACTAGACTGGACTTTATTTCGTTCACAGAATACCCTAGGCATCTTAGCACTGCTATAACATATTCCAGATGCTGTAGAAGGTCTTCGTGAGCCAGAATCAGGCAGTCGTCCAAGTAAGGATAGATTTGAATTCCTTGAAGCCTGAAGTAAGCTATCACTGGAGCCAGAACCTTTGTGAATACTCTGCGCGCAGTAGATAAGCCAAAGGGCAATCCAGAGAACTGATAATGAGAATTTCCAGCTCGAGTAAGCTTCCTTGAGATCTAAAGTGACCGTCCAGTGATCTTTGCCCAGCAGAGGTGAAAGCTGTTGTAACGTCAACATCTTGAACTTGGGAATGTCCAGAAAAGTGTTGAGGAGAGATAAATCAAAATTGGTCTCCACGTGTTCCCCTTCTTTGGTACTAGGAACAGGCGAGAATAAAATCCTAGGCCCCTTTCTGATACAGGGACTGGCTGAATGGCCCCATCTGGAGTAACTGAGAAACTTGTTCTTTGTGGAGGAACGTCTGGCATGCCTTTGAAAGGGGGCATTGTATGGAAATAAAATCTGTAACCGTGGTGAATGATATCCAACACCCATTTGTCTTGAGTAATTAAATCCCAATTTTCTTTGAAAAGAGACAGTCTTCCTCCCAAAGGAGCTGCCAGACGAGAATCTACTGGCAGCTGAAGTCATTGGGTCTGTTTGAAAGGACTGACCCCTGCCCTCACCAGAAGTCTGAGCAGGTGAACTCCCTGTTCTAGGCCTAAAAGAACCTTGAGCCCTGCCCCTACCACGTCTAGACCTACCCCTAGACTGGGAATCATAAGCAGGATATGCCCACCCCTTAGCAGGCCAATTTCTACTAAACTTCCTTCCCTGCACCTGCAAAAAATCTTTAACAGTTTGCATAGACTTAGCCTTGTCCTCCATTTTCTTTAAGACTGCTTCCACAGGCGAACCAAACAACACATCAGACTGTAAAGGAGCATCCAAAATCCTTGTCTTAACATGCTCAGCTAAATTCTGATCCTTCAACCAGGCATGCCTGCGAAGAACAGAACTAGTAGCAGCCACCCTCGAGGAGGCCTGTACAGCATCAAAACCACATTGCAAAGAATGCTTACCCACTTGTTCAGACACATGAACCAAATCCAGCAATTCTTTACACTCAATACCTTCCGCCAAAGCATCCACCTTAGATTTCAATTGTGAAAGGAGATAATTCTGATATTTTAGCATGTGAAACTGACAATTCAAGCTCTCATGGCTAGAGTGGAAGAAGTATACACTTTCTTTCCCCACCTATCCAAAGCCCTTGCCTCTATCAGTGGGAACAGGATTTTAACCACAGAAGCCTTAACACCTTTAGGCCCTTGAGAAATAGTTTCTGGGTCCGCCCTAGGACTCTTAAACAAATACTTATGAGCTGGGCACCCTATAATACCTATCAGGCTTAACAGGAGCAGGAGGCAAAGAGTCAGGGTGGAAGCCTCTGCAAAAACATCTTCCACCACATTCAACACAGGAGGAATAGCTAAGGGCCTATGCTGGGGTAAAACAAGAATTCCCTAAGCCTTTTCCTGGAATCAGAGTAATCCTGGCCTTCCCATTTAAAGTGCTCCCTCATGGAATGCAGAGTCTCTGAAAATGAAGCTGTAGGAGTGGAATCATCCACATCAGAATCAGAATAAGTAGGATACTCGAAGACTCTGAAGCCTCTGAACACTGTTCAAAACTATCAAACTCGGTTCCACCCTAGGCCTCTTATCAGGCGGGGCATAGAACCTCTAATCATAGTAATCAAATCTTCTGCCATTTTAAGCATATGTTTCTTGGGTACAGAACCGAAATGCTAGGAGAAGCCCCACTGAAGCTGAACTAGGCCTACCTCTCAAAGAAGTTTTGGCAACAGAAGGAGAGGCTCTAACTACCTTGGGAAGAGAGTTACCTGAAGCCCCTCAGCCTGGCCTACCTCCTGAGAAGGCACATCCTGTAACAGTAAAGTTTCTGCCTGAGACTCCATGGAAACTCCTGGCACGGGACTGCGGTTCATCAACCCTAGGCTTCACTGTTTTGTCCTCGGCATTTTAAACACTAACCTGGCACAGTCTAACCTCCTCTTAATTTGTTAAACCTAGCACAAGGCGGCAACCCAACAACGTCGTGCTCAGGCCCTAAACAAGGTATACACAAGGTATGGTAATCCCTATGAGGTATCTGTTTCCCACAAGAAATACAGTTATTCACTTTAAAATACTGAGGAACTCTGTTTCTGAAACTAAATATTTCAAACGCCAAAAAACTGCTTCTGCATCGGACCATGCGGCAAAAAGACGACTGAGGACCGATCATGTCGGTCATGCGTGTACCCTGGCTGACTGGCGTCAGTCTAATGCGCCCCGACGGCCAGCCACTACCTCTGGTATTCGGGCCGACTGGACGCGGACTATACCCAATAGTAAGGACTGCAGCAATGGGAAACGAAGAACATCTGCTCTTCCAAGAAAAGTACTTTAAGTCTGCTGAAGCTACCAGTTCAAAAGGCTTTAACACTTGAAGCATGACAGTTATGTCCCATGCAGAAAAAGAATCCCTTATAGGAGGTCTCAGTAAGAAAGTTCTTCTTAGAAAAGCCTTTGAGATCTTTATAGAAAGGCTACAGCCATTTGATTGGGTCAGACATGGAAATTACAAATGGCAGGTAGCTGTACTTTGATTGTTGAAAAACTGAACTTTTCTGAAAGATCTGATAAAAATATTCTGGACACAGGGAAGTGGAGCTGAAAAATGGATCTTTCCATTTAGCTGCTGCCCAGAGATTTTCTTCCATTTGCTTAAGTAAACCTTCCTGGCAGTTGATTTTGAGGTGATAACAAAACATGAACCACTTTAGTGAAAAGCCTAACATCTCTGGCCACCATTAAAATTAGAGGAACCATGCAGTTAGGTTCAGTCTCTCTGGATTCAGGTGAGGATGCCTAGATGGGTGAGTCAAGATACTCGGAAGGCTGTCCAGTATTGAGGGAGGATGTAGTAGATGAGCTCCCAGCTTCTTAGCTCATGGGTGGTCTCATGGAAGGATATCAGTGGACCGCTGAACCAAAAGCTGCCCTACTCCTGAAGAACAAATCCAGCTTATAATGGGAAAAAACAATGAGCCAAGTGGTAGTCGCACAAATCAACAGAGGCTCTGGAAAAAAGGCTGAAGTTGAGACTGAACTAGATGACTGCTTTAACAGGTCTAGGCATGGTCAAGCCTCTTTAGTTATAAAACACAGTTGGACAATCATCTAGCTAAGGATGCTTTTGAAATGCTTTGGTTAATCTTAGCTTTAAAAAAGGAGACAAATAGTCTGTCTGCCTTCCTGAAGGATTTGGTACAATGGAGCTAGTAACAAAACTGGTGATATACATCCAGCAAGTGAAACAAATTTTCTCTTTTATTGGAAAATTTTGGAAAGAAAACTGGAAGACTAATGCATTGGTTCAGTGAGGCCACTACCTTAGGGACAAAGGATGGATTGGTTCTCAGGGGCACCCTATTTTTGTGGAAAACAGGAGGATTGCAGGATGAGGCCTGTAGTTCTGATACTCTCCATGTTGAAGTTATTGCCATAAGAAAAAGAAATGATTTCCAAGTAAAAAAAAAATTGTTGTCCTCCCTTGCAGCAGGTTCAAGTGTGGATGGGCTAAGCCTTGAAGCAAAATGGTCATATCCAATGGAGTGAGGGGGTCTAAAGAGGAAGGTGCCCCTCAAGAAAGCTTTGGCCAATCTAACAGAAGCTAAGCTAGCCTGATTTTCCTATCATGAAAATCTGAAATAGCTAAGTGGTCCGTAATTGCAGAATAATTGGCCCCAGCATGGTAAATGGATGCTAGAAATTATAAGACTGCACAAGGGTGGCCAAAAAGGATCCAGATTCCCTTGGAAATGCCCAAATAGAAAATATAGGCCACTTACTTTTATATATTTTCCTGGTGGATGGTCACTGAGAAGATGTAAGTATGTGGATTACTAGGGAAGAGACCCTGGCTTGACTAGCCATCACTGGAAGTGGCTAACCCAAATGGTTAACAAGAAGACCTGAATGCCTGGGGGAGTCATTGCAGATGGGTGAGAGAAAAGACATGGCTCAGGATCCAGCACCCAGAGAGGGTAAACCAAATGAGGCCAGAGAAAGGGAAACCACACCTGTCAAGGACAGACAGGGGCTAGGAGAATGACGGAAATCTTCCTCTCTGAGGCTTTCTTCAGGAGTATTAAAATCAGAAGAGAAAGAGAGAAAGCACAGAGAAGGGGGGGCTAAAGGTGCATCAGAGCATCCCTCTGGGGACCAAGGCAAAGAGCTTGCTGCACTTTGTGTTGTTGGGGGGGGGCATAAAGATCACAGTATGGCCAGCCTCATTAACAAAATATCTGTTCCACCACTGTCGGGTTGAGAGACAACTCTTGAGAGGACAGACCTGCTCCACCTGTCCAGCAGAGCAGTGGACTTCCCCAGTACGTGTGTTGCTACCAGAAAGTGAATGGAAGATATCTCCCACTGCCACATTCTCATCATTTCTCAACACAATGGGTAGAAACATGTTCTCCCTTGTTTGTTGACGTACCAGACTACTGACATGCTGCCTATCTGCACAGAAATCATCCCTAAAGGAAGGGCATCCTAGAAGGCCAGCAACTCTAGGACTGCCCTCCTTGAGGACACCAAAGTGGCCTCTGGGTTTGACCATAAACCTTACACCATCTTTTCTTCTCTATGAAATGCCCCCCCCCCCCGATCCCAGCAGGGCAGCATCAGTCTTTACTATAGTAGTGGGGGGGGGGGAGTGTGTGGAGAAAAGGCTGTACCTTCTAGACGAGCTGTGGAGGTCAACCACCATATAGTGTGGGACTTGCACAATGTGTTTAGGCAAATCAACGTATGAAGAGGATGACTTCTTCTCATGTAGTATCGGTCAAGTGGAACTAACATTACAGTAGAAGCCACTACACCTAGCAATCAAAGGACAAGTCTTTCAGTTGAAGGGTGCTGAAGAACTTGCAAGGCTGTGTCATTGAGAAACTATCCTGAATTCTGGTATTTTATCAATCTGGTTGCACACAATGCACTGTATTTGATGTGTGGGTACCAATTTGCTTTTGGAGTGACTGACTGTGATCCCCAAATGTTGGCGAAACTGGAGCAAGTTATCATTTTGCTAGAGTAGAATATCCTTGGTTGTTGCAGTTAGGAGCTCCAAGTATGGGAACACTGAGATGAGCTGCAACCACTACCATGCACTTGATCACCTAGAGGGATGTAGAGTGCTCTGAACTGGAAATGACTCTCTTAGCTGGAAACAGAAATCACTGATATCTTGATGTGATAGTAGGTATCCTGGAGATCTATAGAGCACAGCCTATCATCCTTCATAAGCAGAAGTAGGATAGACTGAACTGTGACCATCCAGAACATTGTCTGATTTACAAAGTGACTGAGATGACCGAGATCCAAAATTAGCCTCAAGTTCCCTGTCTTATTCAGAATTAAGAAAAAAAAACTGTAATAGACTCCGAATTCTAACTGGTTTGGGTGGTCCTGTTGGATAACTTTTTTTTCTATCAGATTTAAGACTTGTGCTGTTGTGTATTTCAGCTGATGTGATGGTACTTTGAGAATCTAAATGGACTTCCAGAAGTCAGCTGGAATCAGCAGGGCACAAGTGGTGAACAGCTCCCTGTTGGACAGGAAGTGTGGAGTTGGATACAATATCCAACAGAGGATGGGATGCAGTGTATGGAAAGTGCCTCTTCTGTTGGCCTAACTAAAACCTTTTTGAAAACTCAAATGCAGAGGCAGAGATTGAACCTAAAGAGAATCCAAGTCCATGATGACAGCCTCCCCTAACTGGACTTACCTTGGATCTGAAACAGAGAGAGCTTTGCTATCTAGTGGAGAGGCATCAAGTGAGACAGACCACTTTGAAAATTTCAGTAGACTCCATGCTTCAAGGCCCTGACAGTGATACTTCAGATCAGTGACTCTTCATGATCCAAAGGCATCAAAGTCAAGACAGTAATTGCCACAGTCTGAGTCCAAGTTCACAGAACTATCAGCTTCAATGTAGGTACTCCAAGGAGGCTCTGATCCGAATGGCAGATCAGGATTGGAGAAATTACTGAAGGGGTAAGTTGGAGCCATTCTCTGGATATCCTGTGTGGACAGAGCTGGGAAAGCCCCTAGATGAATTTTTGTCTGAAGAATCTCTGAATCATCCCATCAACCTCTGCTTTGTTAAGGCTCCTCGAGGACCCAATGGACCAGGAAGATAATGTCATTAATGGTGGACTAGATGAACGCCTCTCTTGGAGGGGAGAAAGCAGACAAGGACTCACTGTATCTAGTGAAAAATGAGGAAGAGGCATAGGTGATTAGATCAGAGGAGGAGTCGGATCTGCCAGACCCATGGGTTCTGATGGGACCAGAGACAGTCTTCTAGATTTTTCTGACCTTATCTCAGATTTGTCCTTCTCTTTCAACTCTTTTTTTTATGTTTAGATTTCCCCATGGTCTTAGCTGGAGAAACTGAATTAGTAACAAAGAAAGCTGACTGTCTTAACTGAGGAATAAGCCCTTTTAAAACTAAATTTGTCTCTACGGCCTTGGATGGCCCTAGTACTAAAAGATAAGCAAGCCTCACATTCTGCATCCAAGTGGGCTGCAAAGAGGAAATAAACACAAAGGGCATGCAGGTCCTGCAGGGGAATCCTATGTCCACAGGCCCTGAACCTTGTCTGCCATAAAGATGGCAAAGAATTTGAAAGGAAAAAAACAAACTATTTAACAACTGTAATAAGACTAGCAGAGAGGAATCTACTCTAACTGGTAAAACTATCCATAGAAAGAGTAGAAAAGTTGTATATAAAATATAAATAAAATTTTATATATATATATATATATATATATATATATATATATATATATATATTTTATTTATTTATTTTGGGGGGGGGGGTTGGCTTCTAAATAGGGGAAGAAAGTAACTGAACAAAAATAGGGAACCAGCAAGAAAAGGTACTTATCTAATAGCTGAAGTATCATAGCCATCGAAAACGTGATCTAGGATTAGGAAGCAAACTAATCACAAGTATTTGTTGGAAGAAAGTAATTATAGGTAGGGGAGGAGTCAGAGCCCTGGATCCACAGCTTCTAAAGCCACCTAGGTCAGATCTGATCGGATCTGATAACCCAGTAGTTGAATCAGATGAAAAAAAGACATTAGATCAAATATTTTAAATGATGCAATTAATTTAGAAACAGTACACAAAGGAACAGAAATATCAAACCAGTGTGTGCGGGGAAGTGTTATGGACAACTTAAAAACAGTGGTAAAATATCAGACTACACCACTTTAAATTTAAATATTTCTTTAAATATATATTAGATGGAAGGGAAAATAGAACGCCATCTTTCTTCTGGGGACAAGAAAACTTATAATGACCAAGATGATAAAATCAAAAGCATTCCCTGCACATTTACCCTCATTACAGCAATTGCTATCCACTGCATATAGCACAAAATGCAACCAGTTTCACTTTGATTCAACAGCTATAATTTACATCCCATTAATCAAGTTATACAGCAGAACATTAAACTCAAGTACTGCATTAAACTGGCTTCTCCAGATTTCAGAGAGCCTGCCACTTGCCTATCAGTCAAAGTACAGTTGTGTAAGTAAACTTACCACAACAGTAGATCTTTGAACAATCAATGCTGCAGTAGCCTAAGTTATATGGGTCATATCCTGCCAGGGTATAACAGATGGCCAGCTTCCAAACCTTCAGGGCATCTTTGTCACACCCAAACCATTAGTCAGCTTGAGATGACCTGTGTAAAGAGACAGGTTTGGGCAGCAAGCCCCTCAGAGATTTCATGCAAACAAACCGAGGGAGGCTGACCACTGAAACGACAATGCTAGAAAAACATAAAATGAAGTCCAGACCCTGGCAATAACAACTTACCATCAAACAAGGAGGATGTAGGGAGCAAGCTGCAGTGATCATTCAAACACACATGGTTATGGTAAGTTTACTTACACAAATGTACTACGTTCTTTGATACTGGTCACTACTGCAATAGCTTACAAAGTTTGAGAGGTGGCAGGAGAAAAGTCCAGAAATCCTTGGAGAATGGTCCTAGCAAAGCCTGATCTACGCATAGAGAAGGAATCAAGCTTTTAGTGCTGTGTAAAAGTATGTAGAGAACACCACAATGCTGTTTCTAGAATACTTCTAGAATCCAACCCTTTCCAAAAAGCAACAGATGAAGCCAAGGCCCTGGTAGAGTGGGACTGGATCCTGCCTGGACTAGATTTGTTGTGGTGACTACAACAAAAAGTAAGAACCTGCTTTGATACACGACTGCATCTTCTTACCTTCAAGACAATTGATCCAAAGATCTGAACTATCCCAGCTGTCTGTGGACATCAAAGTACGATGTATCCTTTCTCCCTCAATTTTAGATTTAGGAAAGAAAACAGGGAAGTGGATGGTTGGGATTAAAGTAAAGTCAGATACCATTTTAAGCATAAATGAAGGATTAGTTCTCAAAGAAAGCCTGTTCCTGTAGAAAACGAGGTAGAGAGTTGACTCACCAAGAGAGCTTGCAACTCAAATACCCTCCTTGCAGAGGTCAGAGCAATCAATACAGTTATTTGCCATGTTAAATACCTCAAGTTAGCCAGCTTAACTGGTTCAAATGGAGCAAGTGTTAGCTTCTTCAACACAAAATTAAGACCCGAAGGAGGGGGACACCAGTTTTCTAGGAGGCCATGTAAAAACCCTTTTAAAAACATTTTAACATGAGAATGCATTGAAAGAGGAAGGTCCATGTGCAGACATGCTGAAATTGGGAATAAACGAATCACGGAAGAGTAAAAAATGTCATAGAAAAATACCTCACACAAACATTTTGAGGGCAGAGAACAAGCCCTGAATGGATGCTGGTTATGTTGTTGGCATCAACTAGAAAGCCTTTTCCATTAGCTAATTTTCTAGTAGCAGACTTTCTTGCTTCCATTAGTATCTGCTGCACATCCTCAGTGAACAGGTGCCTAAAGGGAATGAAGACAAATCATCCAGGCAGTCAAACTTTAACCCCCCCCCCCAATTAACTTATCAAACATCCCTGATCATGTTTGATTAGACCTAGTCTGTGAGGAAGCCCTTGGCAACTGCCTCTAGCCTTTTCTAGAAGTGAGAACCAGTGTGGGCTGAGCCAAAAGGGAGTCACCCCAATGATCTTGGGGGATTCCCTCTGAATCTTTAGAAATACCCTGAAAAATTATGGAAAAGCATACAGGTACATTCCTGTCCAAGGAAAAGCAGAGACATCAGTCTTCCAGGCTTTTTTGCATGTAGTCCTGGAGTACAATCATGCCACAGCCTGTTCAGAGAAGAGGCAAACAGGAACTCCCCACAGGTGGACCAAATATTGGAAGACTCCTGATTTAGTTTCCATTCTTGAGAGTCTGCCCCTGTCCTGCTCAGCTTGTTTGCCACACAATTTTGCACTGACTGAATATAGGATGCCTGAAGAGCAAGACTGTGCTGTAAAAGCTATATCCCAAGATAACAAAGCTGGTCTGTAAAGGGGTATCACCTGGATACCCCCTTGCTTGTTGATGTGCCACATGACTGTGGAATTGCCAGTCAACAACTGGAAGAGGTCCTAAGGGACCAAAGATGATTCAGAGTTCAGTGCCTTGATCAGGGCAAGCATCTCCTTTATATATATGTAGTTCATCTGTCCTTGGTGTCCCACATACCTTGCAATTTTATCCCTCCTTAAAATGTTCCCCAAGCAAAGTCTGAGGCATCTGGGGTGGCCGACTGCTTTGGAAGAGGGAGGAGAAGGGGATACCTGGATTTAAGGATATCTGTTGTCTCCACCAAATGAGTTCCCTTCTGACAAACCCAAACACTATGATTTGAAAGGACAAAGGATGCTGGTGCTAGGACCACAGAGAACAGATACCCTTGCATCTTTCTCATTCGGAGTCTTGCCAGGGGCGTCACAAGAATCACAGATGCCAAGAGGCCCAAAAACCTTAGGTATTCCCCTCACAATGAATGAAGTCAGAGTAGTAAACCTTGGAAACAGATTTATATATAGATCTATTTTTCTTGTGGAAGAAAAGCTCTTTGAACTGAGTGTCTAGCTGATACACCAAGAGCACAATTCTGTGTGAAGGAGTCAAAAAAAAAAAAAAAAAAAGACTTGAATGTCCTCTTGTAATCCAAGTTTACTTATGAGATTTCTCACCCAATTGAGAGATTCCAGATATTTTGAAAAGGATGCTACAAAGATAAGCATGATGTATAAATATGGAAAAATGTGGATGCCCTGTCACCTCCAATGAACTATAACTGTAGCTAGACTCTTTGTGAACACTGCTGGTGCAGTGTATAGTCCAAAGGGTAAGGCGGAGAACTGTTATGCGATTCAGTCACAATCTTAAACATCTGTCTGGATGAATAGGGATGTGAGAAGAATCTTTTAAATCTAGAATTACATCATCTTCCACTTTCAAGTTTCCTAACAACATGTAAAGTGACAATTTTGAACTTGGACACTAGCACAAAAAAAATACCCAGAACTGGTCTCAAAGCATCCCCCCCCCCCCCCGGTTTGGCACTAAAAATGTCCTTGAATCAAAACCTTTTCCCACTTGGAAAGGAGAATTGTTTCTATCACTCCATGGGTCAGCATAAGATGTAGGACTGGTGGAAATAAAAGTGGATGAGGGGTTACCCCTGGAAAGGAGGAATTTCCTCCCACTGCCATCTGTAAACTTGATGAATGATTTCAGAACCCATTTGCCTGAAACCATCTGTTGCCAGAGAGAAAAATGGCGATTCAGACTTTCTGGAAAGGAAAAAAAGAGACCGCCAGTGTGGGAAAGGGAGACAATGTCCCTTAGTCATTCAGACTTGTTGGGCTGTCCTTGGTTTTGGGTGGTTGCTAAAATCTTTTTGAAGCCCCCCCCCCATATTTCTTCGGAAACATCTGTTTACCTGTATTTTGTTCAGATGGTTTATTTTGCCAAAATTTGATAAGGAGTTAGAGAATCCCTTAAATAACTTGGAAAAAGGAGGGCTGAAAAATCTTGCTTACCCTTCTTATCACGCTTTGTGATCACCTCTGCAGCAAAACAGCCAAAAACAAAATCATTATTCAAAGGAGAATTTAAAATCTCATTTTAAACTTCCTCTGGGAGGTTCTGAGAATGTAGCCTGACACCTCCTCAGAGTACCAGTGGCCATAATCCTTGAAGTAGTATGACCTGGATGATGCACACACTGTAATGAGTATTTATTTGTACAACAGAAAAAAATTCAGTTTAAAGCAGATTTTTCCTCAAGAAGAAACTGCAGACAAAACATTCCTCATACTTTCATAATTAGTCAGAACAAACCTTTAACATGAGAGCCTGACAATTCAAAATTCTGGTGAAAATCAAAGTTGCAGAAGCATACACTTTTTTCCCTCAATTATCAATAATCTTCCCATCCTTATCAGAAAGAGTACGAGTGGCATTAACTAAATGTTTAACAGAAGTAGAATTACCTAAAGCTACAGCCAATGGTCAGATTTGAGAGGAGTCTATAAAAACTTAAAACGGAGGAACTTTATACATGCTATCTTCCTTTTTTAGGTAGAGCTGGCTGACTATCAGGAAAATTGCAAGCAGTAACAAACATCCTCCAAAGCTAACAGAACTAGAGAAATAAGTGAAGGTTCTGAAAATTCCTTTTGTAACAGCTCATAGAATTTTCTGATAGACTGAGAAACTTGTGCTCTCGCAATGAAAACACTGAGGCATTCTAGAAATAGTCTCACAGAAAGATAAATTCCCGCAAAGAGAATCAGCAACTGAGCTGTCCTCGTCAGAAATCTGAGGACAAATCCCTCTACCTGTCCCTTTATCTTCCCATTTCTGTTCAGAATCAGTTTCTTGAATCTCTTCAGGAAAAGGAGTAGCTCTCTTTCTTGTACTAGAAACTATTTTATAAGAATGATCAGTAGCCTGAATTAAACCCCGAGCCATACCTACTAAATTACTCCTGTCTAAAGAAATTTGAGGACTAGATACAGGTTTAGCTTTGTTTCTTTTTAACATGAAAAATAGGGTCAGCAATGTTATTAATGGCAGAAGCAGCTTCCCCAGGGATGGGCACAACATTCTGACAAAACAGGGAAGCCTTCCCTGTTCCCTCTCCAAGAAGTGACAACAGTAGCTCTTCCTTGCCCACTAAACTGCAGACAATGTGGCTAACCCTGGTTCCATAGTGGCTGTAGGTTGTACTCCAGAGAAATCCAGAGCAAAAAATGAGTACAACTAATGGCAGCAGAGTACACACCTGCAGCTGAGGCAAATTGCTTGCCTCTGCTGTGGTGGCAAAGGCGGTTTGCTTATTTTTTTTTTTTTTTTTTGGCTGGAAGGACAGACAGTTTGTTTCATAGTAACAGAAAATGGTATCCCTTTCCAAGGCAAAACAAGCAGCAAGAGCTGGTTAAAGTTTAAAACGTTTTTAAATGTCACATTTTTTCACATAAAAACACACTGAAAAGCACTTTAAAACTCCAGCCATGAAAAGTAAAATAAACAAAATTTCTCCACATAAAAAATGTTTTTTTTTTTTAAATACTTTTAAATTGACAGGAAAAATAGCACTCCCATCTGAAAGTACTATACAGTCTTGTGACAGTCTGTTAAAACACAAACTCTCAAATTTAAAATAACTTTCCCGAACAGGAAAAGTGTAGTCAGCACATTTTTTTTTTAAATGGGAAAGTTTGCATCCCCCAAAGGATCTACCAAACAAGAATCAGTACAAGTTGACCACTGATCCTCAGACACCTCAGAAGAGCACGCTGCTTAATGACAGGAAAGCTCTGAAAAAGCTTGGCACCCAAGCCTGTCTTTTGACTCCACTTCAGCTGACTAATGGTTTGGACATGAGGAAGGTGCCCTGAAGCTTTGGAAGCTGGCCAGCTGTTGTATCCTTGCAGGATATAGCCCATATAGTTTAGGCTACTGCAGAAGTGATCAATATGAACAATATCTACGGGAATCTCACAGAAGGACTTTGCTAAAAGAACTGCAATCAAACAGCAACCCATACCCATCTACTGTTACAGAGGTATAAAGTCCTGGCTACAGCTATGGTAACCCAAGCTCAATTAGTTGCTTAGGCACCAAAAGCAGGTGACGGAGGAAGATGAGCTTATCCATCTGAGGAGGAAGGGGGTGGTCCAGGATAGTCTTAATTCCATGATCTCTCAGGAGAAGGGACAGCACTGTAGAAGGTGAACCCAGGGTTAAGTGTTCAACCACCAAGCTGACAGATACCTTTATGAGTGTAGGGAAGCATGCATCTGCATCATAAATGGCACTGTGGTACCAGCAGTGATGTGACTGTCCTTCCTCTTGTCCAGAGGAGAGATTAGGCCTAAACAAATGATGCATGTGCCCTCACAGCCAGGACATTATACAGGGCACAAACCACTGCTTAGGCTCCCTGTCAGGTCTCCTTATACCCTTCAGACAGGGAAATGAATAGACATGGCTGGTAGGTGGGAAGCTTGAGAGGCAGTATATGCAGAAGGAAAAAAAGATGTGTGTGTGTGTGTGTGTGTGGGGGCAGCAAGCCACAGTGAAAAATTATTAAAAAAAGTGGGACAAACAGTATATACAGCAGGCTCTGTTGCAGAGATTGCAATGTTTTAGGTGTTTGATCAAGACAACAAACTCTCTGCATAAAAAAGCTACTATTGTCACAGAAAAGCTTCAACTCCAAGCTGAGCGAAATGTGTGAAAATATTAGTTTCAAATTCAGTCATGATGAAAATCAACATGAATAAAATACAACAGGAGGTGCTACTTCAGACCTATATTTCTATAATATACTGTGATATACTGGTCTTTCTCATACGCCTGAGGTATGGAGCCATGATCTTTAAATCTGAAATATTATAAGGTTCCAAGAAGTCAAAAAAGACAGTGTCTTATTTCAGTGTAGTACACTAGTTAAAACAACCTCTTCTGGAAAAAGCATTAAATAACTTACTTTAGAAGGGTATACCACCCCCCTCTCCTACACTGCAGCAAATTTAGTATCGGGACCACATCTGGAATCTTAAGATATAGCTACATATATGGAACAAGTGAGGAAGAGAAATTTTTTTACCTGTCAAATAATGCCTGACTATTCCAGTCAACAATCTCAGAAAAAGTGGCATTTTGCCCTCAATACCTGCACATAATTAAACTACTGGCACAGTTCAGAATTTATAAAGTGAAACAGTTTTATGTTAAGGGCAATGCAAAAGAATACAAATGATGCCCTATGCAGAAACTCAGATTACATAGCAGCTTACTTCACTCACTCAGAGATGCAACACATATTCTAAAAAGTGCATCCCTCAAAAAATACAGGATTAAGGTGCCAAATATGAAGAAAGCTGAAAGATAGCACAAATATTTTGCCAGCTCTGCCAGTGAAATGAAACAGCACCTTATTCTAAACCTTAATAAGCAAAATGAGAACCACAAATGTGCAAGACTTGAAGAAGACAAACTGACTTCAAGACGCAACAAAAGCGTAACGTCTATTTGGACAACATTTGGAAAACTGCTCTTTTCACCTGAAGTGTGAAGAACTGTGAATATTCAAATTTCCTTTCCAAATACTACAGTCCAATTACTAATGTGGGGTGGTAGTGAGGGTGCAGTTCTTATATGTATGTGTAACAGGTAAAACTGCAAATTATATGGCTGCACAGTCATACCTGTAATGTACAGAAAGGATGTACAAGTCTGGATAACTCCTGTGTTCATGTAAGTACAAAATAAACTGTCAAAGTAACAAGTGAGTTCTTCCCTTTTCTGATTAGAAGACAGATGCAGTTAAACTAATCCAAGGTGTCTGAAGAAAAAAGGCCAAAAGTCTGCACACGTCCTTTCTTACTAGCACACACCTAATGGATCAGACAGAACAATTCACTGCTTTCCACTACATAAAAATGTCAAGCTTGCTATTCATTTGCTGATAAAACACTGTTTAGTGGTTATTGTTCTGTGGCTGGAGAAAATGCAATGACACAGATAAAAACCACCAACAGCAATATTCAGGTTCAATCAAATCCAACTAAATGCAAAAAATCTTGAATGACATACACTGCAGCTTGCTGTGTTCTTGATTTTTTTTCCTAAATATGTAATGTTGTGAGTGTGGACAGGAGTGAATATTATTCACTATGTGGCTTAACGTTTTTAGAAATGAGAGATCTGCACAGTTGCATTCTTTCATTGCACACCATCCTTTTCAGTTTCATTTAGTTTTAAAGCAGGAGTGCTTCAGGTTTCAAACTTTGTGCTCAACAAGACCATCTTCCACTTGAAGCAAAACTTCTACCAAGAGAAAAGCTGGCATCCAAGTTCTTGTGCTTCCCCCAAGCACCAAAAGGGACAACTACAGCAGTGCTGTTATCTTCTGCTCCATACTGAAGTGCCTATAATTCAGAAAATAGAAAGAGATAATGAAGAAATAAAAAGAAAACAGAAAATACTGTAAATATGCAATTTATTTCACCTTTGTGACTATGCATGCATCCAGAATAGCAATGAAAAAGTCACTTGCATATAATTTCTGTGGGCCTTCATTTTATGCTACCACTGTAGTCCAGTGATATCTTGAGATAGCTGAAAGGATTACAATATGGTTGTAAAGTTAACATAAAAATCAAGGATATCTACAAATCATTAACCACTTAGAATGTGGTTTTCTGAATTCTGAGCAAGTCATAGCAATGCAGTGCCTATGTAAATAGTACCTAGACAACTTAATTATCCTCCTTTTCCAGTATCAAGATTCATATCTGAAACTTGGAAAAACGTCCCAACCTCGCAATTAGTTTAGGGTAAATAGTTTTGCAGTACAAATTACTATACCAACAAAATAATTGCATTAAACCAACTAAAAATTATACCAATATGCGAGAGGAAGTGGCAGCTGCCAAGGTGTTAACCAGTCTGCCGCCTTTCTTTTCCCATTTCATTTTAAGAAGTAGAGATTAATCTATGGCATTCTTAACACTGGTCAAGTATAGACATTACTTGTTTACACTGCATCTTATGCCAGTTCATTCCTGCTCACAACTTCACTGTTGACTGGATCGCACACCAAGCATGATGGACTGCTCACTCATCCGACAAAGTAATAATGTGTGAACCAGGAAGGTTGAATCTTATTCTTTTTTCTTCTACTCAACCCAAGGACCTAAGTGATATATCCTCTAACTGCTCCTAAATCGGCAAATTCATTCCAATGAAGGTTAAAAATAAGACATCCATAGGTTAGGGTAGAGCCTTACAGCCTCTTTGCTCACAACCTGGGAAGCTTAAATCAGCCCATTTGTTCCTCGTCTAGTGACAGGTGATAGACAGCAGGCCACCTTCAGGTCCTGATCAGCAACTTACTCATCTGTTCCACAAAACGTCTGCTGATTTACAACTGCTACCTGGTTAGGAGAAGGCATGCATGGTCCAATACATACTCCCTCCTTTATTACAAGTCTCTGTGGAGTACAGCTCCTCAGTGAGAGCACAAGCCAACCCAGCCATTACAGAAGGGCAATACATCCAGCCACCACCAACTGCCATCAATACTACAGGCCCAGAGGATGATCAAGCTGGTATTGCCCATTCATGATCATACTTACCCAACCGATCCATCTTTTGTTTCTGCAGCAAGAAACAATGTGTCTTTCTATACAAAGCTCAAGACCTGATGCTCTGTCTTGATACATCAAAATATAAACGGCAATAAGACAAAAAAAATATAAAAGAAATAACTGAATTCTGAAACTCAGTTACATCTTAAAAGTTGTCTTTCAACAATAATGTGGGTGACTAAACCCCTACTACTTACAGACATTAACTCTGAGGTAAGCACCTAGGAGGAGGGGAGTACTCTAACATTAAGTACTTAAAATTCATTATTCTATGCCACTCTGGTGGCATACAGGAATAAAGCCCCAACTACAGCCCAGTCAACCCGAGTTTGATTAGCTTCTCAGGTAACTGACAGGTAGGGAAGGATGGAAGTGCCTTTCTCAGGTGAGATGGCATTCATTGCCTAGAGGAAGTGTGATTCAAAGAAGGAAGATGCCCTAAACAGTCTACGAAAAAGGGAAGCGGGTAGGGCATATAAACACCCCCCCCAAGACAAAAGTAGATGGACAACCCCTCAAGATGCCCTTAGGATCCAGACTGGCCCCAGCAGGGGTGGGGTGGGGGGTGACCAAAAAAAAAAAAAAAAAAATTAAAAACTCATTTATTCTAAATTCACACGAAGTTCTGCTTTTCATAGGGACTGCAGTCCTGGTCCTCAAAATTCTGCAAAACACAAATACAAAACACACAGCCTAACTGCATTTCTTTTTATACAACAGTGATAATTGTGGGAACAGTGTGGTTTGTCACATTTTGTGTGGTCTCCACCTGAATTCTTGTGCTATGTTTAAACAAGTGCTTAGCCATAGGATCATAGAAGGTTGTTAGGCTATGGGCCCCTAAGGCCTCTACAAGCCTGGCTATGTCATACCCTTGTTCCTGTATGGACCAAGGTATACAGTCTATGTTTGCATTTGAAACTAAGATCAGCAGTGTATGCCTCTGTCTAAGGACATAGGTGAAACCCCTGGTGTAAATTTACAGTCTCCCATCCAATTGTCCAGGTTACACTTAAATAGGGTCATTGAGGAGCTCTGTTTTACATGAATTGGGAGTTTGTTCCAGAGGTGGCAACCTCTGGGAGACTTCTCGTTCTCTCCCTCCAGCATGTCCTGCTAATATTGCAGGCTAGGTTAAGATCCCTAGAGTGAGTGAATTGTGTCCCACTGGATTTGCGAATGTGCAGCAGCTTCATCAAGAAAAGGTCTGCGACTGCTCTGTAGGGCAGGCACAAGTCACCTTTAAGCAGTCTACGAGATACCGAGTAAAGTGATAGGGCCTTCAGCCTGTTAGTGTAGGTGATTTGTTGTAGGCCCTGAATTTCCTTGGTGAGGAAACTCTTGAGGTCTCTCTAGATGCTGCAGATGTCTGGTGAAATACATACAGAAGGGCACTCTGCATTCTATTATTGGTCTGATGAGAGCCGAGTACAGGGGAGTTATAACCTCCTTAGCTTTGGGTGTCATACCCTTGCTTATGAGGTTCATAGGTAGGCACTAGGTTATCTGCCCAAGGGCATTTATAAGCCTAGCCAGAATGTGTTGGCTTTCGCATCCCTTTTAGATTAGTTTCCTGTGTCTCTGTCCAGCAGGGCCACCGATGTGATCCCAGGTGTACATTTACGATTTCCCATCCACTCGTCAAGATTTCTCTTGAAGAGAGTCAGTGAGGGGCTCTGCCTAACATAGATTGGGATTCTATTCCAGAGCAAGGGAATTCTCTGGGACAGGAATCTATCCCTCCAGCATGTCCTATTTAATGTTGTGCTGAGGTTTAAATCCCTAGAGCTTGTGCCTCTAAGAGATCTGGTTTTCTTTAGGTGGTGCATGTCCATTAATTCAGGGTTGACATAGCCTTGTATGTAAAAGATGGAGTTTCTTTAGCCGGGCTGCATAGGGCATCTGTTTGACGCCCATAATCCTCTTGGTGAGGTACTTTTGCGGTCTTTCCAGCTGTTGCAGGTGTCTAGTAAGGTACATCCCAAATGGGGCATTGTACTCTATTATGGGCCTGATGAGCGATGGGTAGAGGGGCACAATAACCTCTCTTGATCTAGATGCAAACCCTTTTGTGATTAGGTGGGCTACATAGAAGGATTTTCTGACAACTTTGGCAATGTGGTTATCAAAGGAGAGGTTGCTATCTACTTGGGTCCCCAAGTCCCTAATTACATCTTCCGTACTTAGTGGATTACCTCCTATGTGATAGTTTGTGGGCACTTTATTTTTCCCAAAGGGGATGACTATGCACTTTTTGGCATTTAGCTAAAGTCCATGATTCAGACACCAGATATTAGTCTCCGTGAGACCCTTCTGGAGAATGTCTGTGTCAGCCGGTGAGTCAATTATGGCCCCCAGTTTGCAATAGTCTGCGAACTTGATCAGCCGTAGTCCCCCCCGTGCTTGCCTATACCTCAGAGAAGTATATACCGAACAGGAGGGGTCCCAGGACAGAGCCCTGAGGGAAATTTCAGCACTAGCAC